>NC_055973.1:6205174-6340174 GCF_018492685.1 Alosa sapidissima
TAAAGCAAATAATATTGTTTAATTTCAGCTCAGAGTAGTTAAGTTCAGTTCTTTTATAGTGCATTATAGTATTGTTCAGATCAGAACAGGGGGCAGCCGTGGCCCACGGGATCAAAAAAGTATATATACTTATACTATACTTAGAACAGATCAGACTACTGGGCAGAACTACAGGTGTGCTAGACAGGTATAATTTGCAAGTAAGGCCTCTAACACAAAAAAAGTGTTCTTTGTGTGTATAAAATGACCATGTCTGCAGCTCAGATAACCTCTACAGTGAAATGGCATCATGTCTGGTCACCTACACAGGTTCAACAAGAAACCAAAGAGGGGCATCCAGTACCTGCAGGAGCAAGGCATGCTGGGAACCACTCCGGAGGACCTTGCCCAGTTTTTACACCAAGAGGACAGGCTTGATTCTGTAAGCCACCATTACCCTCCCAGTTTGTAATTGTCTGTTAAATCAATGCTGAGTGGATATATTCAGAGTGAATATATTCTAACCCCCCAACACACACACATGTTAGTGGCCTTAAAGGTAATCAGTTCATGGGTTGCATCAGGTCCCTTGCCACAGGTGTATAAAATCAAGCACCATGCAGTCTGCATTCATAAACTATATGTGCTTGATTTTATACACCTGTGGCCTGATGAAACCCATGAATAGCTTGTAATGTGACTGGATTAGTAAATATGGTACCTGATTGAAGCTTAGATAGATCTTACTCACACCAGGAACGGTCATTATAAAGATGGCTATCTTTAACGATAAAAGAATCAAAACTTACCAATGATAAAGAAAGTCTCTTTTGTGTTGATGAATGTGATGGCTAAAATTTGATGGATTCTGATTGGCTGTCATCTTTTTATCATTTTCAAATTCGCTCTGAAAGTGATCCCCAACGATATCGATCTTCATGTCGTTATCATTATAGTTTATGTGTGGATGTCCTCATTCATTATAGCTAGGACAATACTCTTTTGCCATTATTGTTCTAGTTATCGTTCTATGGTACCAGGTACCTAACTGAACAGTAGCTGATTGTAGGATCATCTTGCAGTACCTGAATGACCCCATACATTTTAGTTGGGCAATCTCCTACTCTAATGATTTATTTGGCCTTCCTTGTGAGTGACCATGGCTGGAGGCACTTCTTGTGAAGGTCGTGCGTGTGTGTATTTGCTCTTGCATTTATTCATGTCAGCCCTCCTGGGCGACTTATTATGGTTGTAATCAGAGAGTATGTGTAAAGTGGATATATATACACACACACACACACTCCTCAAGGCTAATCTGACAGTCGGCTGAAGTGACAAGAAATGTGTGTTTACCGCCACATTTTATGGGGAAATGGAGGAGACTGTCTGAGCACTGAGCATTGTACTCCACTCTCACTGACAGCAGGCTGGATTAGTATGCCAAAGGGCTCCTAATTAAATAGTGACACACACGAACAGCTTCTGCTGCCGCTGATGTGCAGAGCAAGGAAAGTTGTGTGTCTAGTAGAATTCTGCAGTCTCTCTCTCTGTCTCTCTCTATCTGTCTCTATCTGTCTCTCTCTGTCTCTCTCTCTCTATCTGTCTCTCTCTGTCTCTCTCTTTATCTGTTCCTCTCTGTCTATCTGCCTTTTTATCTGTTGATTTATATGACTTGTTCTATGATCTATTGATCTCTCTATCTCTGTATCTGTCCATCCCTCTATCCTTCTATCCCTCCATCCCTATCTCTCACTCTGTCTCTCTTTGTCTGGACTCCCTGCAGACTCAGGTGGGAGAGTTTCTAGGGGACAACGATCGCTTTAACAAAGAGGTCATGTACGCCTACGTGGACCAGATGGACTTCCAGGGCAAGGACTTTGTGTCGGCGCTCCGTTTGTTCCTCGAGGGCTTCCGTCTCCCTGGGGAGGCCCAGAAGATTGATCGGCTGATGGAGAAGTTCGCTGCTAGATACTTAGAATGCAACCAGGGGTGAGTGCGCTCCCCAGCAAGGTCATCTGATGGGCCGTCTCCATGTGGAGATGGAACTGTGCCGTATTGATGTGGGAGGAAAATGTTCAACCTCAGTGTAACATTCATATCTCTCTCTCTCTCTCTCTCTCTCTCTCTCTCTCTCTCTCTCTCTCTCTCTCTCTCTCTCTCTCTCTCTCTCTCTCTCTCTCATGTGCTCTCTCTGTCTACCAAATTCAGTTTAAAAATTTGAAATTAAAGATACATATTCTGGAAATAAATGAACATATTTTTCAATTCTAAAATTAAAATGTACCATATATATAATTTATCATGTTACCCCCCCAACCCCAAACCAATGTTTCCCACAGACAAACCCTGTTTGCGAGTGCAGACACTGCATACGTCCTGGCCTACTCAATCATCATGTTGACCACAGACCTCCACAGCCCACAGGTAATGGCTCATCAAAAAACCCATCTGGACTTAAAGCATGCTGATATTATGTTCACATATCAAACCGGACAGTCAATAGACATTATGAGACAGAGGTGCAGAGAGGTGCAGAGAGTGTGTATCAGCATGATCATGACGAATTTTATAAGTGATATCTTGCCATTTTACTCTGATTTGCTGATTGCCGGGGGAGTTTTGGAAAGGAGAGCATCTTTATCATATTAATCTTTCTTTTGAAAGGTAAAAAATAAAATGACAAAGGAGCAGTACATCAAGATGAACAGAGGGATTAACGACAGTAAAGACCTCCCAGAGGAGTATCTGTCAGCCATCTACGACGAGATTGCCGGCAAGAAGATTTCTATGAAGGAGACAAAGGAATTAACCATCAAATCTAATAAACAGAGTGAGTCCTCTCCTCTCCACACTCTTTTCCTCTCCTCTTGATCCTCCTCTTCCTTCTCTCCTCATCTTGTTTTCTCTCATCTCTTTTCTTCTTTTCCTCTCCTCTACTCTCCGTTCAGCTCTCCTTTCTGCACCTTCTCTTTGCTTCTCTTTGTCTTTTCTCTTCTCTTCTTTTCTCATCTCTTTTTTTCTCTTCTCCTCTCTCCTCGTGTCTTCCCTCTCTCCCCCTTCCTCTCTACCTCGTTGTGAACACAGACATTTTCTTAAATATGGCGTCTGATTGTCATGGCTTATTTTACAGCCAGTGCAGCCCCTGAATGACTTGTTTGATGGAGTTATGAATCAGTCGTCTGATTCATCGTCCATAGATTCCATCTCTAGTGGCATGACTTGCCTGGCTGAATTAGCAGAAGCCGTTTGAAATGGAGGGCACTGCAGCCTGTAGGAGGTGAATGAGTGGGCCCGAACATGATGCCTGGATAGCATCTGTGATTGGCGTTAAGTGTTTGGAGTGATTTGTGGTGGATTGGCGTGATGTTATCATGGTTCAGATGGATCCAGAGAGAAACAGGAAATGTTGAAAATTGTGTTTGGTTTTGAAGTAGGCTGCCAGAGTATTAGGCTCTCTGATTCCTCTGGCCCTTTATCACCATAATATCTAACAAATATTTACATCATATTAAGTGAGTCAGGATGTGGATCTGTTTATGAACAGGATGGGAAACTCATCATGATCTAGATTATCATTTTAGGCTTAGCCATTCGGAAGTAAACATCTGCTGTATATCATTTTAAAGCATGAAGTAATGTTAAACCTTATGGAGTGAAGTAGAGAAACTTTAAAGGCAGTTGTGAGTTGGCCGAGGTGGAGCCTGTTGGTCATAGCATTACTCTTCCACCTGTTCCAGACGTGGCCATTTACAAGCAGACATGTGCGATGTTGCACATAAAACCATAACCACATGTAAGGACTTAAAGGTGCGTGGAGGGTTTAACGTGTCTGCGGTGAGGCTTTTAAGGTAATCGTAATGCTGCTTTACCTGTGAGAAGGAAACACCTGCTGTATGCCATGCTAAGCATTATAATGCTGTTCTGGTCTAAGCAGGAAGTCTCAAAGGCAGATGTAGGATGGCAGAGGTGTGAAGTGTATGGGATTATAATCATCTTCTGTAATCCAAGGACTAGATGACTAGTCCCAGGTGTGGTCTGTGAGAAGCAGACTCCTGTGGAGCAACACATGACACATTTTACATCATAAAGAGTTTTGAGAGAATAAGGTATTGCTTCTGGAAAGAATGCAGGAGTTGTTGGAAAGTACTGTGAGTAGCAATTGTGTCCATTCTGTCTCCGATATGGTCAGGGAGAGCCACATAGAGTATAACCTTTAGAACATACAGATGTTAAAGAGAGAGTGTGGAACTCTCTTGAAGGAGCGCAAACGTAAGAAAGAGTTGTGGTAAGCCTGCGCAAACGTAAGAAAGAGTTGTGGTAAGCCTGCGCAAACGTAAGAAAGAGTTGTGGTAAGCCTGCGCAAACGTAAGAAAGAGTTGTGGTAAGCCTGCGCAAACGTAAGAAAGAGTTGTGGTAAGCCTGCTGGCCTTGCTGTCCCAGAGGTGTCTGCATAACAATACATAAAGCATTCTCCCATACAGATCTTTGAGAGTGTGACGGTGGTGAAAGCGATGTATGTTCTGATGGTGTATGGATGTTAACACGCTGTGTGTGTGTGTGTGTGTGTGTGTGTGTGTGTGTGTGTGTGTGTGTGTGTGTGTGTGTGTGTGTGTGTGTGTTGTACAGGTGTGGCCAGTGAGAAGCAGAGGCGGCTGCTGTATAACGTGGAGATGGAGCAGATGGCCAAGACGGCCAAAGCCCTGATGGAGGCGGTCAGTCATGTCCAGGCCCCCTTCACTAGCGCCACACACCTGGAGCACGTCAGGCCCATGTTTAAGGTAGGGTACACACACACACACGCACACACACACACACACCTGGAGCATGTCAGGCCCATGTTCAACAAGGTAGAGTACATACACACACACACACACACACACACACACACACACACACACACACACCTGGAACACTTTAGACCCATGTTTAAGGTAGAGTACATACAAACACACACACACACACACACACACCTGGAACACTTTAGACCCATGTTTAAGGTAGGGTTCACAACTCATTTTTTAGGTTGAATACACATACATTCATGAAGTATTCATTCGTCTGCACACACACACACACATGCAAATTCTTATACTTAAAAAACATGTGCCTGGCTGGCCTAAGCACCATATTTATGGGTCAAGGTTGTAAACCCCTCTTTAAATCTGAGTTCAAAAACCGCCACACAAGGTCTCATCCAAATAACAATAATTTTACAGCAAACGTTGTAATACTGTGCTTAAAACAGTCTTCAGGGAGTCATCGTGATTCCTCAGGCTCTGTGGCGCCCCCTCCTCTCAGAGGAAGCAGTTTCTGAGTTGTGACTGTGCCGTGTTGCCCTAGTTACGTCTGCTCACTTAGTGGTGGTCTGGTCTCTTCATCATTATTGATTTGATCACTGATTTCTTCTGTGAAGTTTTCCTCACTATTGATTTGTTCACAGATCCCCACAATGCTGTTTTTCTCACTATTGATTTGCTCACCGATCCCCACGATGCTGTTTTCCTCAATATTGATTTGTTCACCCGCTGATTTGCTCATTTAAAGTTTTTCTCATTGATTTGCTCACTGGTTGTCACAGTGCTGTTGTTTTTCTCAGCGATGTCCTCACTCCTCCTCTGACTCTCACCTCAGGAGAATGTGGAGGCTTGAGAGCATGGCTCTGCCAAAACTGACCTGTCTCCTCTTCCTCCTTCTCTTCTTCTCCTCCACCTGATCTTCCTCATCATCCTCTTCCTCCTCCTCTTCAGCTGGCATGGACGCCCTTCCTGGCGGCCTTCAGCGTGGGCCTGCAGGACTGTGATGACACCGAGGTGGCCTCGCTCTGTCTGGAGGGCATCCGCTGCGCCATCAGGATAGCCTGCATCTTCACCATCCAGGTAACTTGGTCCAGCCCAGCCTCCATCTATTAGCTTTTTTGGTTCACTTTTGTTAAAGGGTTTGGCGGGTGCCCTTGGGGACGGAGTTCCTACTCCCCACTCATTTCAAATTTCTGTCCTCTCTGAATTAAAGTCAAAAGCCCCAAAAATAAACCAAAAAAAGTAACTAGTTGTGGCTCCTTGGCACATACACAGTGTGCTTGGTAGGGGTATAAAAAAGTCTGTGCATTCTTTAGTGTTGCACTGAATTGTTGCTCCTACAGATACAGTATCTTCACTCACAACCAGCTCCTGTAAAGCCAGGCCTTGGAGAATTTGTGCCAATAATAATTTGGGCTAATTTACCACATATAAAAAAAAATCGAATAAAAGGGAAATTTGTTTTTGAGCCGCAACAAAAGTGGTCTTGTTCGTTAATGGTTTGTGTCATCTCTGTCAGTGATGAGATGTGACTGCCTGTCACTTAGCTGAGAGAGCAGCGAGGATACAGGACCTTAATTCACTTAATAACTGTCCCCGAAATATTGCATGTCATGAAAATGACAGTGTCATCATCACTGTCCTGACACACACACACACACACACACACACACACACACACACACACAGATAAAGTACATTTAGACACACACAGACTCATACATTCAAACACCTACATTCAAAGACATTTTTGTTGGCAATTTGGAATAAGGGGTCACACTTCTGGGTAAGGGGCTAGAAAGCCTTATGGTGGTATGTGCATCTCTCTCTCTCTCTCTCTCTCTCTCTCTCTCTCTCTCTCTCTCTCTCTCTCTCTCTCTCTCTCTCTCTCTCTCTCTCTCTCTCTCTCTCTCTCTCTCTCTCTCTCTCTCTCTCTCTCTCTCTCTCTCACACATACACACACACACACACACACACACACATCGTCAGGAGCAAAGAGTGCAAAGAAGGGTATAGACAAGGATGAGAGGCTGTTAGAGCATTAAGAGCTGTGGGCGATGTGATGAGGAGATGGCTTCTTTTGAGATTGGCTTTGCCAGTGATAAATTGCAAAGATCGAAGACTCCTCTGAGAACTCCCACTAGGTGATAATTGAAAAACATCATTTAAAATGCATGAAAAATGAACTGTGGGTTAGCACTGTTTTTTGAATCTGTCTTTGTCCAAACCCTCTCTAGAAAAGCTAAATGTAATTATATAATTATTCATTACTGTCATGATTAATGCCTACTCGCAGTTTTTCTACAAAACATGTGTCGACTTAAGCCAGTGTGGAGAAATGTCCCACATTGCGAGTGTGTGTGAGTGTGTGCGGGTGTGCGAGTAATGTGTAATGTATACATAATAAATGGACACCTCCATGTAACTCTGCTGGTACGTCCCCCTGTCCTGCCCTCTCCTTCCCCTGCTGTAGCTGGAGCGGGATGCGTATGTCCAGGCTCTTGCTCGCTTCACCCTGCTGACCGCCAGCTCGGGCATCACTGAGATGAAGCAGAAGAACATCGACACCATCAAGACCCTCATCACCGTCGCCCACACAGACGGAAACTACCTGGGCAACTCATGGCTTGAGGTCAGCTAACTCAGCCAAACCCGCCCAGGAATATGAATTTAAACAAGCTTTCTGCTATGGTCTTTTGTTGGTCATTGGTTTCAGTGAACTGATGCCATTTAGACACTGTAACAAGTGGAAACTCTATACTGGATTTGGATGCACCTTTGATATGCAGAGACATGGGAGGGTTTTGACTTGATATTCAGGGATGCTTTGTATCATTAATGTGATCTTTAGCACAGAGATAGCAGTGCTGTTGCCAATAGCTAATAGTGCACTTATTAGCCACTAGAACCGTATGTGTGTCTGTGTCTGTGTGTGTGTGTGTGTGTGTGTGTGTGTGTGTTCCTGGTCTGAGTTCAATGTAAAGTGTGAATCTCTGTGTTTTGAGTTGAGTGTAAAGTGTGTCTCTCTGCCTGGGTGTCCTATAGATCCTGAAGTGCATCAGTCAGCTGGAGCTGGCACAGCTCATCGGTACTGGGGTGAAGGCCCGCTACATCTCAGGGACGGTGCGCAGCAAAGACGGCTTCATCACCAGCACCAAGGAGCAGAACTCCGACGAGTACCTGGGGCTGGGTTAGTGTTGAGCACACACGCACATACACACACAAACACACACACAGACACACAAACACAAACACAAACACACTCCCACACCAGCACTAAGGATCAGAGCTCCGACAAGCACCTGGAGCTAGTGTTGGACACACAGACACACACACACCATACAACACACACACACACACACACACACACACACACACCACACCAGCACACACACACCACACCAGCACTAAGGCACAAAGCTCCAATGAGTACCAATATGAAACTGAGCTCTAGCAAACACTCAGGCCTGAGTCAGTGTCAGGTGCATAGACACATACAGTTGCACATACACACACATAAAAGCAAACCTGTATGCACATATACATACTGGAGACACATACAGTATGGTACACTGCATCATGCTCTATTACACAAGTATCCATAATGGTTGACCTGTAGGTATTATAGGTTATCAGCAATTTGAATTTGCTGATGGGTATGGCGGCCATGTCAAACTGTGGAATAGAGTTAGATCTTTTTAGCACTTTATCAAAGGGGGAGTTCAGAGCGGGTGAACTTTCCTCCACTTCTTTGAAGCTGTCGCTCTGCATCTCCCTCACAGAGGCCTTGAGGGTGGGGGCAGATTTCTGATACCGCGGCAACGTAATGACTCCGCTCTCATCCGCCTCACTTGTCATTTGGTTCACAGTGGGGGGGACTGTGGATCGTAAGCAGATCGCCAGCATCCAGGAGTCCATCGGCGAGACCAGCTCACAGAGTGTGGTGGTGGCTGTGGACAGGTAAGGAGACAGTGGACTGATGTACTGGACACGGTCCATCACACATCACTGATTTCTTCTGCTGCTACATCTTTGGCTGTTTGTGGATAATCAACACTGACACATTTTTTGGGGGGGTCTTGTTGTAGGATATTTACAGGCTCCACCAGACTGGATGGCAATGCAATTGGTAAGTAATGTACAGTTTGTACACTACGCCACTGTGCATTATGGCACACTCTATGTAAAATACATTATTATTCCACTACACGTGACACATTATCACTATGATTACTTTATTGAATAATTGGAAACTGGCCTAGGATGAATGATGAAGTGTTTGTGTGCATGTGCATAGATTGAACAAAAATACACTAACCACATATACTTAATACATACTATAGACATATACTAAGTAAAGTACACATACATATAAGCACCGTTCAGCACCATTTTATTACACAGACATGTGGTCATCTGAGTCAGTATAATTGTTATTGCATAATTCTACATAGAGGCTTGTAATTGGGCCAAAACGATGCCAAACTGATAGTGGATTGTATGAGTGCATAGTAATGTATAGCTGAATGTGTGAGTGAATAGTAATGTATAGCGGAATGGTAATGTATAGATGAATGTGTGAGTGAATAGTAATGTATAGCTGAATGTGTGAGTGAATGGTAATGTATAGCTGAATGTGTGAGTGAATAGTAATGTATAGCGGAATGGTAATGTATAGATGAATGTGTGAGTGAATAGTAATGTATAGCTGAATGTGTGAGTGAATAGTAATGTATAGCTGAATGTGTGAGTGAATAGTAATGTATAGCTGAATGTGTGAGTGAATGGTAATGTATAGCTGAATGTGTGAGTGAATGGTAATGTATAGATAGAACACCTCACTGCACCTCACTCCCACCCTGACGTGCAGTCACGAGAATCCGTGTGATGCCAATTGTGTGTGGCTCCTTGTGCCCCCAGTTGACTTTGTGCGCTGGCTGTGTGCCGTGTCCATGGACGAGTTGGCCTCGCCTACACACCCGCGCATGTTCAGCCTGCAGAAGATCGTGGAGATCTCCTACTACAACATGGGCCGCATCCGCCTGCAGTGGTCCCGCATCTGGGAGGTCATCGGGGACCATTTCAACAAGGTAACAAACGTCCCTCCCTTTCTCGCTGGGTTCAGTCAAGTCCATCCAGCCGCCCGTCTCAATAATAGATCAGTGGGAAAAAAGAGCCAAGAGGTCGAACGTGCTCGTGTACTCTTTTGGTGCTGAATGTGCTCAGGCTCAGTGGAGCAGCGCATCTTTTATTCATCCAGGGATTGTTTCACAGCAGTGTGTGTGTGTGTGTCTGTGTGTGTCTGTGTGTCTGTGTGTCTGTGTGTCTGTGTGTGTGTGTGTGTGTGTGTCTATGTGTCTGTGTCTGTGTGTCTGTGTCTGTGTCTGTGTCTGTGTCTGTGTCTGTGTCTGTGTCTCTGTGTCTGTGTGTCTGTGTGTCTGTCTGTGTGTGAGTGTTAAAATGACTGGTGTCTCCCTCTCTGTTCCTCTGCTCAGGTCGGTTGCAATCCTAACGAGGACGTGGCCATCTTCGCCGTGGACTCTCTGCGGCAGCTGTCCATGAAGTTCCTGGAGAAGGGGGAGCTGGCCAACTTCCGCTTCCAGAAGGACTTCCTGCGGCCGTTTGAGCACATCATGAAGAAGAACAGGTGAAAGACAAATGCAATAGAGAGACCCAGACATTCATTACACACTCAGCACGGCCACATGAATAAAACATGCCCCTTAGAGAGAGAGAGAGTGAAAGAGAGAAAAAGAGAGAGAGAGAGAGAAAGAAAGTGATCAGACTGAGAAATTCAGTCAGTGTGATTAAATGCTAATTGGAAGTGAGATGCTAGCCTGCTTGATTAGTGGCGGCTGAAGTGGCTCTCCATAGTGGAGGCTCCCAGAGGCCACTGAAGGAGCGCTGGCATAATGAAGGGAGAGAGGGCAGTGGCTCTACCCAGGACCTGCCTAGTGCGGATTTGTGCCCTGCAGTGTCCAGTGAAGTTTCCACATCTTCTCTCTGAGGTTAACTCGGGAGTAGAGTCCGAGATGACTGTAGAAATGAAATCCTACATTTTCTGTGGTGGGTTTATGCTGTCTAAAAAAGAGCACCTGCATTGCTAAAATGAAGGGGAAAAAACACAAAGTGTGTGCCCAAGTGTGAAGTCAGCAGGAGTTAAATCACTCTAGCAAATTCAGTCACTGCCAGATGCACCATCACAAGGCAGATATGTTATCAACCACTACAGTTAGTTTTTAACACACACACATACACAATGAAATGCTGTTGAAATTGCAAAAAGTTGCTCTATATATATGAGAGAGAGAGAGAGAGCTCTCTGGGCTTGTAAACTCCTCCCCCCCCCCCAATCCCCCCCCCCCCCCCAAACGCACACACACACACACACACACACACCTCTGCTTTCTCCTCAGGCTGCTTGGCCCGCCACCTCTGTCTTTCTCTCCAGTCTGCTTTTGTCCCCCCTCTCTCTCTTTCAGTCCCCCCTCTCCCTCTCTCTCTCTCTCTCTCTCTCACTCCCTCTCTCTCTACTGTGCTACTGTATCTCCCTCTTCTCACTCTCGGCCATTTACTCCGTCTTAGTCACCTGTCTTTCTCTCTCTCTTGATCACTCGCTGTGCCTTACCTCTATCTCTCTCTTTCTCATCTCTCTCTTTCATCTCTCCGTCTGTCTTTGTAGCCATCACAGAGAGATGGGAGGAAACATTCCCATGAGCTCTTTAGTAGAAAAGAGCCTCTCATCTAAGAGATGACGTGAGCACTGACCTCTCTCTCTCTCTCTCTCTCTCTTTCTCCCCGTCCCCTCTTCTCCCTTTCTTTCTCTCCCTCCCTCAGATCTCCCACCATCAGGGACATGGTGGTCCGCTGCATCGCTCAGATGGTCAACTCTCAGGCCGGCAACATCCGCTCCGGCTGGAAGAACATCTTCTCAGTGTTCCATCTGGCGGCGTCTGACCAGGACGAGAGCATCGTGGAGCTGGCCTTCCAGACCACTGGACACATCGTCAGTAAGTAGCAGAGCTCCCCTGACCCACACAATTACCATATGATAATATGTCATAACCATATGGTCTCATGTTGTGGACTATAGTCTCTAGATCAGGGGTACTCAATAGGCGGACTCCAGTCCGCATCTGGACTCAAACAACATTAAATACGGACCGTCACCTAATCGCTATGCTGATTTACTCAACCTACCTACACTAAATTTTCCGAAAAATATTGTATGATTCCGCACTGTTTTTGTTTTAGTTCTACTCCTCCTCTTCTGTAAGGTGGAGAGCTGGCTCAATCACAGCAACTCTGACAGCAATGTCAGGCTACTGGCGGCATGCGCTAGCTGTCTAGCACTCGGGTGGATGTCTCATGATTGTTTGCGAGTTGCACAGACGTAGACATTCAAACTGAACGATTGACATTTTTCCTTCTGAAAGTGTGAAAATGGCTCGCTCAAAGCTGGACACTGGAAAAAAAAAACGTTGATTGTGAAAAGATTGAGATTCAGGGCGGAGCATAACCCGTTATTTGGGACAGAGAAATAGGCCTGGCTGGCAGCATTAAATGCAATGAGATTCACAGCCGAGCATTACGCAATATTTTACAGACACTTCCTAGTAGGCTTCTGTCTGGTCCTCCTGCTGAAGGTATGGAGATAACAAACAGAAACACAGTTCTGAATGGCTGGTGGTCACTTCTCCCATTAACACCACATTGTTTTGTGTAGTTTGAGACTTATGTGGATTTGCGGCTCTTTTTGGAGGTCTGTAGCCTACTTAAAAAAATCTTCCAGACCTTTGAGTAAATGGACATTTCATAAGTGGACCATTTGAGTGCCCATGCTCTAGATTTTGGTACCTTGTAAGATTTAAGCTGTCTCTGCATGTGAAGTGTCTGTGGAAAAGTGCGAGCTGAATCAGTTAAATGGGTGTAATCCCATCCCTGCAGTGCAGCTTGTTTTTATCCCAGTAGAAGTGTTCTAGGAGCACTATCAGAACACCCAGGCATCCAATCCATCCAGTACTTTATGGTTTTCTTTAGCTTGATCACTGTGATACAATTTCACATGCTCTTTGTAGTATGCTTCTCTTGGGTTTGACACCTCCTTGGGGGCATAAGTACTAGTAAAAAGGGACCTTCTTCACTCTGTTTCTCTGAATCAAAGCATCTGCTTGCCTTAACAACCCAGTAACTGATTTGATTTCATTATTTATTTATTGTTTTTTGTTTTGTTTTTCCGTCACAGCGAATGTATTTGAGAAGCACTTCCTGGCCACCATCGACTCCTTTCAGGATGCGGTCAAGTGCCTGTCCGAGTTTGCCTGCAATGCCTCCTTTCCTGACACAAGCATGGAAGCCATCCGCCTCATCCGACACTGCGCCAAATATGTGTCCGACCGGCCACAGGTCAGTGCTGGAGAGACTCAACTTACGCCCTTTACTGAATAGCGCAGCTTCATTGTTGGCACAGGGAAGCTATGACAATGGTTGGTGGAGCCTCATGGAGCCTATAGACTGTTCCGTGGCCGACCCTATTGTGTTCCCTACTGGGATTGTGTTTCTAATAAACATGCTAAATGAGTTAACATATAGATCATTAATTACATTAGTATTACTGGCCCAAAAAACATGAAAGATGAAACATTAACAGGCAGGCTACACCAGGCAGGTAACTGAAGTGTTCCGTTTGCGGGGTGTAAAAATAGTTTTAGAAGACTGGTGTATTTTCTAATGTACGCCCTGCTACCGGATCTGGTGTAGCCAGTTCCATTGATTATAGCGGAAGCTAATTGTTGCAGCATGCGCTCCACGAACGGAACACTTCAGTTAAGTGCCTGGTATAGCCTGCCTGTCAAATGTCATGTAAAAAGCATGGAGACACCCTAAAGACCATGTTCAACTGCAGCATGCAGGCAGCATGTTAAACTGTGTCTCTGTACTGTGCTGTGCTGTGCTGTGGTGGATTGGGCTGCTTCAGCAGCTAGCCGGAACATTTGGTGCCCTTATGCGTGCTTTAGCCGACAGTCCTGCTGCATGGGTCTGGGTGGGGTTAGTGATTTTAGCCACAGAAGACGGCTGCTGCTGCTGTGAGAGGGGGCTGTCGTGTGTGTGTGTGTGTGTGTGTGTGTGTGTGTGTGTGTGTGTGTGCATGTCCGTGTGTGAGAGAGAGTGTATGCGTAGGCTGGCTGGCTAGATTGAGTGGAAACCTCCAGTGATGTGTAAATAGGGCTTAGTGTGGGTTTCTTCATATTTATTTACTTATTTATTCCCCCCACTGCAGCAGTTTTGAGAATCGCCTCTCTCTCTCTCTCTCTCTCTATCTACCTTACTTCCTGCTTCCCACCCTCCTTCCTTTCTGTGTTTCTTACCTCTGCTTTTATCCACCTCTATCCCTCCTTCCAATCTCTCCCCTCTGTCTTTGTCTCTGTGATGTGTTTGTGTGTGAAAAGGTTAGTGAATGGTTTGGTCATGGTTAGTGCTCAACCTCAGACGCCTCTCTGTCTCTCCCAGTCGTTCAAAGACTACACCAGTGATGACATGAGCGTGGCCCCTGAGGACCGTGTGTGGGTGCGGGGCTGGTTCCCCATCCTCTTTGAGCTCTCCTGCATCATCAACAGGTGCAAGCTGGACGTCAGGACAAGGTAACCAGAAAGAGGACGCGCATACACACACACACACACACACACACACACACTTAGCTGGCCATCGTGTCCATGACTTGCTCCAGAGAGTGGGTAGGGTGGGGGTTTATGTGGCTGTGGAGGCTGATGCGATTGCACACAGCTGGGGGAAGGGTGCCCTGATATTGGGGTGATACCAGCTGCCTACTGATGTTGTTGGACATGTCTTTCTTTTACTCGCCCTGTAAAGAAAAAGGGGTTGTCTATTTGTTCGGTGGCCATGACACAGGTGGCTTGCCAGGCTGAGTGCTAGAGATTTCAGGTGGTTCAGGTTTATGTTACAGGGCTTCAGAAGATCTTTGGTCTTGTCCTTACACACACACACACACACACACACACACACACACACACACACACACACACACGCACACACACACACACACACACACACACACACACACACCTCTGTGTTTGAGTGCTCACACTCACACACTGCAATTTACCCCATTACATAAATTCTACACTCTAATGTTAGGGTTGTAGCATGATTTTGATTACAGGTATACTCAAAGTAGACCACTACGAATGAGTTGTGATTACAGTCCCATTCGCCTACATCTATTTCAGAGCGGTGTGTTAAAGGGCTATTTTGATAGACACAGGGGGGAGTAAAATGGACACGGCACATTACTGACCCTAGGCACTCCACCAGAGAGATCCTTATGTCGATGGGCAACCACTCTGAAACTCTGCTGGGCAGTAACCAGCACTCCTTCAGAATGGACATTCAAAGAACACTGTTCTTATATATTACACTGTTCTTAATAATGTCCTACTATTATGGTGGAGATCCCAATGGCTCTGTGTACCATGTACTGTACAGTGTATGTAATACTGAGCGCTTGAGTTCTTATACCTAAACAGTTGTTAATCATCAATCATCAATGTCCCTATTGGTTTCTAATATCCTAAAATATGTGACTGTCTCTCTAAAAAAGAGCTCTACACCTAAATCATCCCTCTACATCCCACTAGCCTGGTTTGTCTCCTCTTGTCCTCTGACACCTGTATTCGATCAGCTCTTTAAACAGGAACTCTGTGCAGTCTCCTCTTTATGGCTGAGCATTTGGGTCTTAAATAAACCCATAAAATCAGATGAGCAAAAACATTTGGCCAGTGAAGGGAGGGGGCACACACACACACACACACACACACACAGAGGTTTCCATAGAGCTGTGCTAAACCTCTTTGCCTTTTCTGTGCAGGGGCCTGACGGTGATGTTTGAGATCATGAAGACCTACGGACACACCTTCGAGAAGCACTGGTGGCAGGACCTGTTCCGGATCGTCTTCAGAATCTTCGACAACATGAAGCTGCCTGAGCAGCAGACAGAGGTCAGTAATTTGAGACTTGAAGTCAGCACTGCACACAGTTAGATTATAACGCTGTTATGGTGCAATATTAAACTCATAAATAAGTAGGCAGGGCCGTGCCAGGAGGAGTACTGGGGAGCTGTGTGCAATGCTAGAGATACAGCCATTTTTAAAAGTCGAAACAGAACAGAAAAGATCGTGAAATATTTAAAGAAAATACAAATATTTGAATTGTTGAAATATTTACAATTGTACAATATTTGAAATGTTGTCATAATGCAATAGTCTGTTGAAATTTATTTCAAATTTGAAGTAAAGCATTTTCTCATTCTGAAATGTGTCTTTTTTTTTTTTTTTTTTTCTGTGCTCGCAGAAAGCAGAATGGATGACCACAACCTGCAACCATGCACTTTATGCCATTTCCGACGTGTTCACACAGTACTTTGAGTCCCTCAGTGACGTCCTGCTGGATGATATCCTCGCCCAGCTTTATTGGTGTGTCCAGCAAGGTGAGTGGTCATGGGTAAATATATAATATGCTTCAGTAGAATAGTGGGCAAACACACATCTAGGTCCTTATGAGTTTCTGGCACTGACAGCAATACATGGAATTGCTTCATGGTTATCAAACCCATAATCAATGGGTCCTTTCTTATGCTCATGTGGTAACCATGGTTACCGACCCCATCTCACTGGGCTTACATCTGTTCGGTTTCTGTTGCAGATAATGAGCAGCTGGCCAGATCGGGCACCAACTGTCTGGAGAACGTGGTCATTCTGAACGGGGAGAAGTTCAGTCCAGAGACCTGGGACAAGACCTGCAACTGCATGCTGGACATCTTCAAGACCACCATCCCTCACGCGTAAGAGATGAGTCCACTGACAGGGCTTACAGATTCATCAAGACACTCAAGTCAAGGGTTCAAGGGCTGTATGCACTGAGTGCAATTTCGATAGCTCTTTCTTGCTATGTAACAATCTCACAGGAAGCTACACCAGGCACGTAATTAAAGTATTCTGTTCACTGAGTGTGTGCTGCAACGACTAGCTTACACTATAATCATTGGAACTGGCTACACCAGACGTGATGGTGGCACGTATATTATAAAAAAACTAGAAAATGTAATTTCGAGGAAATTACCAGTGCATGAAAATGCAAAACATATGGTGTGAAATATATTGTTAAAGCAAACGATGTGCTAATTGGCAACCAACATGATGAGGTTTAATATAGTTGGAATGACTGAACTAGGTAGATGAGGTTTAATATAGTTGGGATGACTGAACAGTTAAATAGGTGGATAGTTTAAAAGGTTAAATTATTTGCTAGGTAGACAAGGTTTAATATACATGTAGTTGGAATGACTGAACAGTTAAATAGGTGGATAGTTTAAAAGGTTAAATTATTTGCTAGGTAGATGAGGTTTAATATAGTTGGAATGACAAACAGTTGTGGGCAGAAGAAACAGTTGAACAGGATATATAGTCTTAACAGAGCCAGTTTGAATGCTTAAAGCCTGAGACAGAGTATATAGTTTAAAAGTTAAATGTAGATAGTGTAATGGATGTTGATAGACAGAAAGTTGAATTGATGTAGATAGGCAGATTGTTTAATGGATGTTGATGGATAGTTTAATGGGTGGATGAGTGAATGGTTTGAAGAGGATGAATGGATAGAAAGTTGGATGGAATGTGCCTTATATCCTTGTAGAATGGAGAGACACAGAGAGAGTTGGCCTAGTTCAACAGAAAGCAGTTCATACAGGTGCAATCAGTTTAACTGGCTTTTTGATGAGGCCTAGGTGAGCAGCTGGAAGTTGATACAGGTGCAAATCAAGTTAATTAGCCCATTGTGATGTCATCAGCCTAATGTTAAGTCTATGGGGAAATTTTGAGTAGTTTTTAATAAATAGTTTAAAAAGTATAAAAGTTACAAAGATGAAAAATACAAAGCCCAGATGTCATAAGTAAGACCTACGTAACATAGTTTGAATGAAGTTTCTACGTTAAACGGTTGAAGCTGTATTAACTGCGTTAGAAGAAGAAAAATGAGAAGAAGAAGAAGAAGCCTTGGAAGAACAGTACAGTGCATTTTCATGCACTGTAATTAGACCAGTCTTCTAAAACTATTTTTACACTCCGCAAATGTAGCGCTTCAATTGTACATCTGGTGTAGCTCGGCTGACAGACACTTAACATCGGGGCTTAACTGAACCCATAAAAGCAGATGTGTCTGTGAAGTCCACTGCTCGCAAGGACATCCTGCCACAAATGCTTGTCTTCATGACTTACGGTCTTGTGACCAGAATCTTAATCAGCTTTTTTGGTGTTCTGTCAAATGCTTAGGCTCTTAACATGGAGGCCGGAAGGTGATATCACACATATGGACTCAGACAAGCAGCTGGTATGTCAACAAACATCAAATAGTTTTATAAAATGTCTAGGTTTTATACATTCTGGCTTGGGTACTTCTTAACAACTTACAGAGAATGGTGCATTGCATACTGTATGAGTTAAGCCTTAATAAGCCTAAGCCTTAATGGTATAATATATAATGAAAAATGAGCTCATCAGTACTCAGTCCTGATGTAGCCTTGATTTCTGCAATTATTGGACAGTCATTTCAGTAGTCATTTCTGTGCATTACTCAAAGTATTGTTTAATTCAATACTCCATTCAGGACTCAATTTCCCAGAAGTCAATAGACATCCAGGCACGCACAGAAGATCAGCAGTCCATCAACAGCATGGAGAAGGTCCCTATGGACAACCGGAGACAGTCTCAGTTCAGCACAGTCTCGGGCATGAATGAGGACGGCCCCAGAGCAAGGACCCCTACAAGTAAGTTCTGTGCCACATGGAAAGTCATGCTACAGTACTACTAATACGCCTTTGTAAATACAATAGTATACAAATGACTAAACCTTATTATAACTTAATTAGAAAACACAAAGTTACATTTTTGCTAATTCTTAAATTAGATGTGTGTTTAGGCTGTTTATCACTTTTTCCAACATGCCATTTTTTGCATCAGTGGGATTTGTTTGGTTTGTTAATGGAAGCAGAGTAAATATGTGGTGTTTGCCCTTGGAGAAAACTGGTGTTGAGCAAGTAACATTTGGTAAATGATGTAGAACAACACAATGGATCGTTTCCATACCTTGTCGTCATTGTGTGTGTGTGTGTGTGTGTGTGTTCGTGTGTGTGTGTGTGTGTGTGTGTGTGTGTGTGCGCAGAGATCCTGGAGCAGAGGTTGTTCGCTGCCCTCCTCATCAAATGTGTGGTCCAGTTGGAGCTCATTCAGACCATAGACAACATCGTCTTCTTCCCTGCCACCAGTAGGAAGGAGGACGCTGAGAACTTTGCCGCTGCTCAGGTGAGTCCCCCTCCACTCTGCAGCATTTAAAACCTGTCACATGTACTTCTCCTTATCGTCCTAATGAGACCTTTCCTAATTTCACTATAATAACTTATTTACTTATTGATGGAGTATTTTTCTAAATTATTTTCCACCATTAAATTAAATATGATGACAGCGATACCCTTTGAATTGACATCTACAGCTGTTGGTCTCTTTCTCTCTCATAAATCTTTCATTTAAGTAATGTACATTTATTCAGGCCTCATTTATTCATTTTTGGTAGCAGAGTATGACTGAGATTCAAATCCCACGCTGATCTGCTGTACGGTGAAGACATTCATCTTGTGCTTTTATTCGCTCTCTCTAGGATTGTCTGACCTTTTTAGTTGTTAGTGTCACGCTTCGCAAACTCAGTCAGGGGAACCACTGTGGCGGTGTCTGCATCGTCTCCAAGTTACAGTATCTCCAGGTCCAATTTATTTCTGGGCCACATCTGCATCCTCTGAAGCCCCCATATGATTTCAGACTTGACAAATTGTGATGATGCACCTAGCAGATGTTCTCTCTAAGCGCTTTCAGATATAACCTCCGGAGTATATGAGGAGGTTTGTCAAACGGAGGTCCTACCCTTCGGATGATTCAGATATGATGCTAACCTGCAGACCTTATACTGACCTTATACGGACGTATGTGTGAACGACATACACGCACATTACAGAATCTCCGTGTGGTTGTCGAGTGAGGGGTGGGGGCTTGTAGAGTTCACAAGATGCGAGATATGACGCAGAATATATGCGGCCGCTGCCTGTCACAGCTGCTTTTTGTTTACAAAGTGTAGCCTATGCATTATGTAGGCTAAAGAAGAGAAATCTATTGTGCATAGGCTAATACTTGAAGTAGGCTAGTCACGTAAGTGCGCACTTGAAATTGACCTACAGTATTTGTATGTGTGCTTCAAATAAACACATTTATCTGTTTTCAACGTTATGTACCAGAATTAGCTATAGAATATCTCTCTCTCTCTCTCTCTGTCTATGTCTTTGTCTCTCTGTCTCTCTCTCTCTCCCGCCGCACGCCCAGTGTGAGCTGTAACTCTGTGTGAGTTTGTGTCTGTCTGAGTGCGACAGTGCAGTGCTCCTTCAGAACGCTCTCTCCTCAGGCTCCCCTGTGATGTGCCACAGTGTTGGCACCTCAGGAGTTGGGTAGTCAGCAGGACTCTTAGGTCTGAGAACCAAGTCCTGCACTCTCTCTAGGCCATGTTCACTGGAGGTTGTTTACATGTGGTGATGTGCTTGTGTGTAAGCATCTCAGGTAGTTACAGGTAGTTACTTGTACGTGTTGTGCAAGTTGTAGTGAGTATTGACTCTCGAGTACGGTGTTCATTTTAGGACATCCTCAGACTCAGGTGTCAGACTCAGAAAAACATCGGTCATCTTCAGACAAAACTGCCTCAGCGTCAGAAAAACCTCTGTCATCTTCAGACAAAACTGCATCAGCGTCAGAAAAACCTCTGTCATCTTCAGACAAAACTGCCTCAGCGTCAGAAAAACCAGACTCAGGTGTCAGACTCAGAAAAACATCTGTCATTTTCAGACAAAACTGCCTCAGCTTCAGAAAAACTTCTGTCATCTTCAGACAAAACTGCCTCAGCGTAAGAAAAACCTCTGTCATCCTCAGATAAAACTGCTTCAAACCAAACTGCCTCAGAAAAACATCTCTAAGGAGTCAGGTCTCAGAAAAAACGCTGTCAGAAAAAGTGGAGTCAGGTCTCAGAAAAAACGCTGTCAGAAAAAGTGGAGTCAGGTCTCAGAAAATCAGGTCTCAGAAAAGTATTAAGTATTAAATAAAGACAAATGTGCTATGCCATGATGTAATACCATATAATACCATTATAAAACGTTAGCAGTTGTCATTGTCATTGCACAACAATAATAGACAGACATAAAGATAGACAGGTACTTGAAATGTAATCCCCAGGGGACAATAACTGCAGCGTTGTTGAATTCATTTGATATGAGATGTTATCTTAACTTATTTAGAGAAATGTGCCTTGTTGTTGGTACCTGCTATTTCATGTATTATCATAATGGTATTATATGGTATTACATCATGACATAGCACATTTGTCTTTATGGGGGTTTGGGAATAATGATGTGATGATAATGATGCAGGTTTCTTACTGGTAGGTAGTGTACAACTGGGAAACGGTTAGCAAAAGTAAGAAATAATGGTCCAGGTGTCGTTCTGGACTTTCGTGGTGGAAAAATGTTTAACCCACTTTTCCCTAGCTCATTGAATGTACCGTAATCCTACGAAAAACAAATTATTTTGCTGTATGTAGTACGTAGCTTACTCCGGAATGTGCCTTACAGCAGCTGCTAATGTTACTAGCGAAGTGAGGTTAGCTAAGTTACATCCATGGATTTCTTACAATGTGTATACCATTGGATCACTTTCTACCTTTACTTATAATTTCTACATCTAACCAAGCACCAAATATAACATGCCAGTGGCCAGGCTTGGAATTTCACCATTCTGGGGGCAAGGCCACTTGGCCTTCAGTTGGGCATATTTGGTGGGGGGCACAAAGGCCACATGGGCACCAAGGTCAAAGTTAACTATACAGTAGTAGGCTATAAAAATGATCAAAGTTGTATTTAGCCTATTCACTGCAGTAGACCTGCATCATTGTATGAAACATAACAAAAACATGAAACATGACATATTACATATAACTGTAAATCATCTGATCATCTAATAAAAACAGATATCTAGGCTATATATAACATTTATTTTATATTTGGCCTGCTATGAAATCATGTATTGAACAATTTAAATTTAAGCACAGCTCATCTTTAAGAAACTCAAATAGCCTAGATGCATGCTTAGCAGTTTGTGATCAGGCTACTTTCATAAACTCTTAGTCAGCAGTCCTCTGATTTACCAATATCTAGGCGATATTTGTAACATTTATTTTGTATTTGGCCCGTTATGAAATCGTGTGGAACAATTTAAACACATTGTAAAACTTAAAGCCCAAATTTGGAGACATCAATGCATGTCGAAATTTACTGCAAATTCAAAACTGGATTACTCTGGAACGGCTAACTGTACAGGGGACTGCTTTACACCTTTATGTTCGGTAAGGTCTGCTGTTTATTCTGATATGTGGTTTGTCATGTGTTAAAAGAAGGGTTCGTAAAGTATTCCACCGAGATGAATGGGTAGGGAGATCATGGACGCAAAACCTTCAGTAGAATGTATGATTAAATTGAATTATATTATTTACTTTTCTCGCGAACCGTTCAACACCGCAATTATCGGCTAACATCGTTTAAAAGCTGAGAAAAAGCTCTTTCATGTGACATCACTTGTGATGTCTGTGTGATGAAAAGGCTACTTCGCGAGTAGTTCAACTGAGAAGAATGGGTGAATTTGGACGCACTTTCTTGCGATGTCACTTTCTCCACGGCGTAAAAGACTAAATTAATTTGCGCTGTGAATGCTAAGATTATTTTGACAGGCCGCAGGCTAAATAAAAATCGCTATTAGTAGGACACAAAGCAGAACATTGAAAGAAGGGGGCACCAAGGCCACCGTGGCCTGTAAACCTATGATTTTCAAAGGGGCTTCACGGCCAACGCAAGGGGCTACCACGGCCGTCGTGGCCGCCGTGAAATTCCTACCCTGCCAGTGACAGAATAACGTATTAAGCATAATATTAAACTCACCGTTCTGTATCCGTCGTCTTCTTCTGTCCCCACAATAACTTTTCATTTGAGACTTTTTCGTCTGACTCTGTTTTTTCTGACAGCGTTTTTTCTGAGACCTGATTTTCTGAGACCTGACTCCACTTTTTCTGACAGCGTTTTTTCTGAGACCTGACTCCACTTTTTCTGAGGCAGTTTGGTTTGAAGCAGTTTTATCTAAGGATGACAGAGGTTTTTCTTACGCTGAGGCAGTTTTGTCTGAAGATGACAGAAGTTTTTCTGAAGCTGAGGGAGTTTTGTCTGAAAATGACAGATGTTTTTCTGAGTCTGACACCTGAGTCTGGTTTTTCTGACGCTGAGGCAGTTTTGTCTGAAGATGACAGAAGTTTTTCTGACGCTGATGCAGTTTTGTCTTAAGATGACAGAGGTTTTTCTGACGCTGAGGCTGTTTTGTCTGAAGATGACCGATGTTTTTCTGAGTCTGACACCTGAGTCTGAGGATGTCCTAAAATGAACACCGTACTCGAGGTGAATTGATATTATTTCCAACCAGTAGTGTAGCTCCTTGCACATAATTTTCACAGAACAGTGGTTACTAGTATACATATATGCATATATGATACAAAGTATTTGTACATTATTTTATTTTTAAATAATAATTTATAAATAATAATTTATTATTTAAATAATAATAATTTACCATAGAACGTTGGGAAATCCCATTCAAGTCAATGGAGCGCTCTACTAGCATTGTGAAAAAAATATATTTGTACATTATTTTATTGCTTTTGCCCTTGGATCCTTTGGACTTTGGAGGTGGGTGGTGGTACTTTAGTGGCCACCACCACCACCAGCCCTTCTGGCCTTCCAGAAGGTTCTGAGTTCCATCCCAGGGGCTGCCACCATTGTGCCCCTGTACATTGTGCCCCTGTACACTTAACCCCCACATTGCCCCAGGGGAACTGGCCCCTGTAGATAGTCCACTGTAAGTCGCTCTAGATAAGAGCATTAGCATTTTTAATTGATAATGTAATGGATCCAAATTGTGTGTCCTCTGGTGCTCTGCAGAGGGACGCGCTGGACGCAGACGTGCCCGTGGAGAGGCAGGACCAGGGCATGTACCGCTACCTGACCTCCGCACAGCTCTTCAAGCTGCTCGACTGCCTGCTGGAGTCGCATCGCTTTGCCAAGGCCTTCAACTCCAACAACGAGCAGAGGACCGCACTCTGGAAGGCCGGTGGGTCACTCACTTCCAAATACACAAATAGCAATGCTCAGCGCTACTAAGTCTAAGTCTGTACTAAGTGCTACTAAGTCTGCACACCAACTAGTATTTCACAGCTGTTTTTCCACAGCGATGTAGCTATGCTCCTAAAATCATAATAGTGATCCTTGGAAGACAGTTACTATGAACTTAGACCTATGTGGGACATGGATCACGATAAAACAACTTTTGATGCATTTCGTTTGGCTTGATGTCTGTTAACTAAATTAGCTAAGCATGTTTTCTTTTTAACTTTTTAAAAGTGAAATTGTTTGTTTAGAAATTATAATCAAGAGAATTTATATGTAAATATATTCTAATATATATGTATAAACTATATGTAAATTGGTTGCACTCTTGCATTCATCGAATAATGCAAGTTGTGTACAGAGAGAACGCTTACTACAAGAAGGAGGTACTAAATGCATAGAGACTACACAAACTAGGAACTGACAGACAACTTGCATAACACCCTCTCATCCAAGTACAGCGAAAGGGACGTAAAGGGTAGAAACCTTCACATCAGTTGAGATGAGGAAAATCTCTGGTGGGCAGAATGTCACTCTTGGTCTGACTGTGTCTGTGTTTGCCATACAAGCGCTGACAGGGTCCCCAGATAACTTTTTAAAGGCCAACACTTGTTGAAAGGAGACGCAAGAAACTGCGCCCCCGGCACACCAGACTGTGATAACCATCAACGATCGTTACTTCAAGAAACACAAAGAAACCACTTTATACTTCAAACCACTTTCTTAAGAACAAGAGGACAGAGAGTCTGTGCTATGTTGTCATGGGACAAGGGCGGCAGACTCAAGTGTCTGTGTGTGTTGGTCAGTGTAATGCAGCGTGTGTGTATTTGTTGGATGTGTGTGTGTGTGTCTGCAGGTTTCAAGGGGAAGTCCAAGCCCAACCTGCTGAAGCAGGAGACCAGCAGCCTGGCGTGTGGTCTGCGCATCCTCTTCCGCATGTACACCGACCCCTCACGCCAGGACGCCTGGGAGGAGGTGCAGCAGCGCCTGCTCAAGTAAGACCCACCGCTCTGTGTGTGTGTGTGTGTGTGTGTGAGTGTGTGTGTGTGTGTGTGTGTGTGTGTGTGTGTGTGTGTGTGTGTGTGTGTGTGTGTGTGTGTGTGTGTGTGTGTGCGTGCGTGCGTGCATGTACGTGTGTGTGTAGGAATGTTACTCATAACTTCTGATATGCCCTGATCTGGACCGAATCTTGCCTGATGTAACTCTACTCCAACTGCTATCACAGGTTGTGGCCCAGTAAATACAACAGAGTATCTTGAGACCAACTGCTTTCCAATCAGCGTTAATGTTGCTATGACACCCACATGTAGCCGCGGCTGTTTGTCTCCCCCAGCTTAACTCCCTAATGAGCCACTGTGCTTTTAATCAGAGTGCATCTGCCTGGAGTTGTAATGATGTTTGGGTTGACTGCACTGGGGCAGTTCTAGTGATGGTCTTCTGTGTGGACCTCAAAGGAACGCTTTGTCCATTACGATGCCTGTTATGACAAATAATTTCCTTTAATGTGGTCACACTCTTCAAATGTAAACACAGACATAATACTCCCCTGCAATGTCAACGTGTTTGTGTGTGTGTGTGTGTCTAGCCTCGTCACACACAAACAGCCCTGCTCCATAAACAAGTTTTAATTACTCTAACGAGAGGCGAGGGCACGTTCAACGGCTTTATTTATTCTTCTAGCCGGGAGTGTGTATCGATCAGATGAACGGGGTGGCAAACAGAAAGCAGCTGTTTATGTAGAAACACACACACACACACACACACACACACACACACACACACACACACACACACACACACACACACACCACCTCAGTATATAGTGAAACACAGACACACACACTCTCTCTCAGACTAGGGGTTTCTCAATCAGTATTGAGTACAATATGTTACGTTTTTCATAGTAGTTGTCGACTTCAAGTCAAGTCAAGTAGTCGTTAGGGGAACAGGTCTCATTTTGCATGTTCCGTTTAGTCTTTAGCCATTTTGGCCATGACTAGTTTACTGTTGCCTAAAGCACTGACTGGTGATTTTAATAGTCAACTAGTTGATGAAGCCTCTAAATCAGACACAAACCACCACTACCAACACACACACACACACACCCACACACCCACAAACAAGAAGTAGTCTCTCTTCGTCTCCTATGTTAGCAATCCATATCCATTGAAGGCTCTGCACATCTCACTAATGAGCCTGAAAAAGATTGAGATGAGGCCAAATCTTCTCTCTCTCCCCTCCATCCCCCTTTCTCTCATTCTCTCTCTGTATACTATCTTTCTGTCAAGCCTTTAAGCCCACACATATTCAGAGGATGTGTGTCAGAGGGAGAGAGTTTCAAATAGCGGCTGGCTGGCACTGGATCTAGTCCTAATTTGGCCTTGGTCTCTGGCCCTGATTTGGCATGGGTATGGCCCTAATCTGGCCTGAGTCTGGCCCTAATGTCACATGGATATGGCCCTGATGGCCTCCGGTCTCTGGCCCTGGTGAAGGGCAGCAGAGCTTTGGCAGGAAGCGTGTCCTCAGCTGCTCTTCAATAAAGCCTCGGACTCCAGCCCTCCCTCTCCCCTTAAAGACACAGATGAGCACCAGGCTCTTCGACTGACAGCACAGCAAGTCAGGGCACAGGGAGAGAGAAGGGTGGGGGAGGGATAGAGAGTGGGGGAAAGGAGGATGAGGTGGAGGAGAGGACCGCTAGAGAAAGAGAGAAGAGGGATGGAGAGGTGGAGGAAGAGAGATGAAGGGAAGCAGAGAGAGTGTGTGTGTGTGTGTGTGAGGGATTGAGGGATAGTGTGAAAAAAGAAAAAGCAAAAAAGGAAGTGTGTGTGTGTCAGTTATACTCTCAATCTCTCTCTCACACACACACACACACACACACACACACACACACACACACACACACACACACACACACACACACAGACAGACAGACAGACAGACAGACAGACAGAGAGAGATGACTCTGTGACCGTGGTGTCTGTCTCAGGAGGCCAGACATCGTAATCTGTTGTGGCTAGACTGCAAGGCATTTTTTTTTTTTAACTCTACAAGGCGTCTGGTCGATAGGTGTGTTTGTGTGTGTGTGCGTGTGTGCACATGCGCACAGAGGTGGAAAAGAGGAGACTGGCATTGTTGAGCTGGTGGCGGGTGCTGGCTAGCTGCTGGTGGCGGGGGTGGGAGACTGGCTAGCTGCTGGTGGTGGGGGTGGGAGACTGGCTAGCTGCTGGTGGCGGGGGTGGGAGACTGGCTAGCTGGCTGGCTCATGTTGGAGTGGGCAGGGCCAGACGAGCGGAGATTTGGGGGAAGTGATGAAGTCCCGGAGTAGGAGTGGGAGGGAGGCGTGCGAGACGGGGCAGATGGCGGTTATGTAACAGCCAGAGAGCAGGGCCGCAGGGCCAGAGGCAGCTGGACTAACAGCAGTGACGACAGTCACTGGTCAGACCAGGTGCTTAAGAGCACTGCTTATCTGACCAGCTCCGTGTGGCTGTTAGTGGATGATGTTTCAATGAATGCGTCATTGGGCATTACACTCTAAATTTAAGGACACATCAAATATTTATCAACATTTTAATTAATTCTATGTGTTCAATAGATTCAGTACTATGCTTTTTAATATAACAATTTATTATTAGCAGGATGAAACCCTTGAGATGAATAGTTTTCAAGAGAATCCCTATGTGCATCAGGCCACAGAGTATTGGTCACTTTTTGTGTGCGTTTACATGACAAACAGTAGTTTGGAGACAAGACAGACTGGGATCTGACGACTTTGACAGTCATGACAGTGTAAACTTGTCTGTGCTCTAGCCCTGTCTGTGCTCTAGCCCTGTACTCTAGCCCTGTCTGTGCTCTAGCCCTGTCTGTCCTCTAGCCCTGTCTGTCCTCTAGCCCTGTCTGCTCTAGCCCTGTACTTTAGCCCTGTCTGTATCTCTGTCTCCCACCTCAGTGTGTGCAGTGACGCCGTGGCCTACTTCCTCACCCTGACCTCGGAGAGTCACCGGGAGGCCTGGACCAACCTGCTGCTCCTCTTCCTCACCAAGGTCCTGAAGATCAGCGACGACAGGGTGAGCAGCAACTTACTCAAGCCTGCTCTACATTACATTACATTACATTACATTACATTACATTTGGCAGACGCTTTTTAACCAAAGCCACTCCCAACAATAGAAACAATCAAGGTAGATAAGGACAAGTTAGTGCTACTTCTATACAATCAGTGTCAAGGTGGTATCAGTGCTAGAATTAGCCAGTCTAGTTGTAGCTGTAGTCTGGCTGCTTTAAAGTCAGCCAGTAATTACTAGTAATCTACTAGGTCTAGCATTAAAACATGAAAGCAGAGCCTGCCGAATCTACTTTAAAACTGAAGTAAAGATCAAAGTTTCCTTGCCCCTGTTGCTCTTGGGTGCTCCTTGTTGGTGCCCCCCACCCAATCCCAATCCTCCCCAACCTTTTTTATGCAGCCCTTGCCACTTAATCTACTAAACCCCTCTTCTACTGCACTTTTTACCCCCCCCCCCCCCCCCATTAATGCACAAATAGGCTGACACCAGACATAATTTCACTGCATTTCTTACTTCCAGTAACTATATGCATGTGACAATAAACTTCCTTGTATCCTTGTATCCTTGTAAGATCAGTAGAGCATTCCCCTCAACTGGATCACTTATTTTCCTCTGCACTAATGGGCTGAGTGGATTAAATGGTATCCAGGGTGGCCAGTTTTCAATTAATGATGAGGACGACGGTTACCTATGTACACTACCATTCAAAAGTTTGGGGTCACTTAGAAATGTCCTTGTTTTCATAAATATTAATTAATGTTGTAAATGACTGTTGTTGAAAGAAATGGCTGATCTTTAATGCAATATCTACATTGGCCATCATCAGCAATCATCCATCCAATGTTCCAAAGGCACATTCTGTTTACTAATCTGATATTTTAAAAGGCTAGCTGAGAAAACATTGGAGAACCGTTTTGCAATTATGTAAGCACATAATGTAATCTGAAAACTGCTGCGCTAATTAAAACAATGCAATCTCAGCTGGTATTCTGTCTATAATTGAGTGGAATGGACATTTCTAAGTGACCCCAAACTTTTGAACGGCAGTGTAGCTGCAGCCCTATGAATCGACTGACTGCCAGAGATTGTGCTTTGAGCACCTAGATGTCCTGTACATACACATGATGGACATCCAAATGACATCCATATGTCTGGTGTTTAGGACGGTTAAAATAGAACAATCATTCCAGGAAAGGCTCTGAGCTGCAGAGAGAAGCAAAAGGGTTTTTTTCCAGCTTTGCAGCCATTCCTTTCGCTCTCCCTCGTGCCTCCTTTGACAGTTCAGAAGAGCCCCAGTAGACGCATCTCATCAATGAGTAATCAGCAGCCCCTTCCAATCAAGCTCAATTAGGCTGCTAATGAAGTACGGCGCTCACGCGTAGCAGGGGGAATATCTGTTTATTTCTCATCGCCGCACTGCAAGAGGTCAACAGGCGTGACATCAGCAGACGTGGGGTTTAGAATTAATTACACCTGCACAAGAATAATGTTTGTGTTCCACTGGAATTGACATGAATACTGATCTTTGTTATCATGGTGGTGTGTGTGTGTGTGTCTTCCACAGTTCAAAGCCCATGCCAGTCGGTACTACCCCCTGCTGTGTGAGATCATGCAGTTTGACCTGATTCCAGAGCTCAGGGCTGTTCTGCGGAAGTTCTTCTTGAGAATTGGGATGGTGTTCCAAATCGCCCAGCTGCCTGCAGCTGAGCAGGGAGCTTCTGAGGACGCCACCCAGGAGGTCTAGAACCTTCCATGGGCATTAAGACGAGCTCCCCCTTTCTCCCCCAGAAAGTCCCTCACAGACAACCCATCATAAACCAAACCACAACCCACTTCTATTTACCCGTCCAAATGGTTCTTGTCTTTTCTCCCCCCCCAACCACCGGAGGGCGCTAAGGAGCCCCTACCAGATAGGACTTCATCCTCTGCCTGCTTCCCCTTTCTTCATCACTCAGCAGTACTTCAGCAGACCTTCTAGATTCTAGAAAGTATCAGAATTTTCCTGGAGTCTTTGCATCGAGAATATCACAGAATCTGGGTCGGGGAAAAACATCCCCTTCACTGAACTAATGGCCACGCTTTGTACAGTAGCATATATCATCTAAAGGATCATACCGGCGAATATAATGACAACTATTCAAATTACATGACTTCTGAAACACTTCAGAAGGCTGATATATTTAAAAAAGGGGTGTTTCTTGCTTTGTCTCGACATTATCTTAAAAAGCTATTCTGAATGAAAAAGGTTTCAAACATCAAGCAAAAGATCATTGATTAGTTCCAACAAGTGAGTAACGCGTGTTACTCGACGATCCTAATTTTTGTTTCACATTGCTAATGGCTAACATTAGCATTGATAGCTCCTTGGATGAAACTAGTTGTACAGACATGCAGCTTTGTAAAATAATCTCATAACACTAGATTTTATTTCTGTATTTTTTGTTTTGGTTTCTCTGAATTTTGCTGCACTTGTTTTCTTTATCAAAATGCACTGGAGATTTTTACTTTTGTGATAATTTATTTAACTATGCCATCTCTCCCCGATTGTCCAATGAGATTTCTAATTGATTGCTACAATATAAACTGATAAGTTAAATTATTCCATTTTATATGTACTGACACTTTTTTAATTAAGAGAAAAATGTCCGCAAGTCCGCATCTGGGATTCTCTTGAAAACTGGAACTTCAGAAAAAAAACAAAGAGCTGATGAGGTGTGTGTGAACTGCATCTGATTTCACTGGTCTGTATCCCTGTTTGGAGTAGGTTTCACTGTATGTGTACAAATTAAGAAAAAAATTTAATATATTTAAATCTTTTTTTTTGTTTGTTTGTTTTCGGGGTGGGTTGTATGTATAGAACATATGAATAATGTTAGCTGCGCTTCAAACATTTGATGATGGTGTGTGGATCTGAAGCATTCCTGGTTTGGGTGAATAGAAGAAGAAATGTATAATGGTACAGCACTGTAAAGTTTTCTATGTGGAAAAAAATAAGCCTGTACAACATTCTGTACAAAGCTGGTTATCATCCGAAGCATTCTAATCAGGTCATAGGTCAATAAAGTTTTTGAACTTGGTTTATTTGTGCTGTTGTCATGAATTCCTTGAACATATGTGGATTATGGTCGATCTCGCCATAGTCTCCTAATCAGTCTTGGTAACTCTTTCCACTTGACTTTTCATCTATAAATCTTGTGATACTATAATATACTGTATAATAAAAAAAAAAATAATAATAATTTATATATATATATATATAATCACACACACACATAAAAAAATGCTTTTACCCAAAGGTAATGACAAATAAAAATTCAGGTGTCCAAAGGCAGTAGCGAAAAAGTATCCACTCCCACACATTTAGTTATCCCAATCTCAGTCTACAACCAAGAATAAACAAGCATGCCTCAGAATTAAACCTAACTGAAACCATTGTGAAGAGGGTAGTGTCAGGATACAACAATTATGACTGATACAATACCATGCCTACCAAGTATTTAGATACCAATACTGAATTTTTTGTAGAACTTAAATTATGTTTTGTCTTTTTAACTGATGAAAAACATAAAACCTGATTAAAACACCTTTTGTATCAAAAGTATTTAGGTATTGTAACCTTTTTCATTTCAAGCAGGGCATCGTGATACTTTTCTAGTATTGGTGTATTGAGCAAATCTAGACGAGGGTAGCCATTAACCCATAATTTATATTCCTAGCTGCTAGCCATGCCAGTAACCACTCCACCATTATCAGAGCAGTGGCTGAAAACCCTTATAGCTGTACTAACTAAAGTCAGTTAGTGTCACCACTTTTATAAGGGTGATATGAACTACCAATGACTCGAAGTCTGAAACAATATAATTAAAATAGGTATTTATTTCATCTAAAACATCTGAATAGATGCTGATTCTGTTCTAAAAACATGAGAATCCTTATCACAGTAGAAGAGGCACCAACAATGCGGAGAGAGATGCACAAAGACATGCACACAGAAAAACAAAAGCACAACAGGTTGAAGGTATGATCTGTACAGAAGGGAACACACACAAACACAATTTCTGTCTCCAGTGAATAAGAGGCATGAAACTCTTTAGACTACAATTCTTAGTCCAGTCCCTTACCAACATTCAAATGCTACTCACAAGGCAATTATTCTGTTTTTAGGCACACATGAAAAAAAAACAATAAATTAAATTACCAGCAGCAGGCAGATATAAAAGAGAAAGTTAAGACATTATAAAACATCAATATTAAAAGATGTTAAATAACAACAGTGTTCTTTAGCTCTGAAGTTATGCTCTACAGGGTCAATGGCTCATGAATGCAGTGCAAACTACCGGCCTACTGAGGCCTCAGGCACCTGTGTATCTGTTCTGAGATCAACCTTGCAAGAGGCAAGTCTCAGGCACCTGGGTTAGGGGTTGGTTAGCGTGGCTGTTCTGTGGTCATCCATGGTATGTGGAAGGACCCTCCCAGTCCTCAGTCACAGTTTCCTTGCTGAGCGGTCGTCGCCCTGCCAGGAAATTCTTCAGGGTTTCCGTGGTGCCAGGCCTCAGCCAGGGCTCCGTGGCAACGGTATCCACAGAGACGCGTCTATCCAGGGGAGGGGAGGTCGTCTGCCAGAACTCGTCATCCTCGTCTGGGTACAGCTCACCTGTGAGGAGAAAATTAGTCACAATGTTAAAGCAACATAATACAGTTCTTTAACCTTAAAATAATAGCTTCAAACTCATTTTGATGCTACATTGACTTTAAATACAGACAGTGGAGTATGACACTGCCAATGCGCGCCCAGAACGGCTGGTATTGTGTTGTCGCAAGTAGAGCATGACTCATTTGTCAGTTTCAGTTGAATTGGGTACCCATTTAGGGTTAACTATACTTCGTCTGCTTGTCAAATGATGGCATGATAACGATCAGCTCGGAGTTATTTTAATAACATTACTGAATATGGTCATCACTGATAATTAGCACGATTTAAAACACTACTTCAACCAAAGTTAAGGTTTAATACATCTTGACATCTGTACAGTTCATATCCCCACCACTGATAATAACACTGTTGAGTTAAACCAGTTAATTCCTATAAACCAACTTGAAATAACAAGAACAGTTCACCACTCAATAAATAAACCAACCAACCAACCAACCAACCCAGTCAGTTCAGTCACCCCAGTGCGTCCCTTCTCTACTGACCTGGTCTCCCGCTCTGCTTGCTCATGTCCTCCAGGGGTCTCATCCTCTGGTGGTTGCGCTCCCTCACACTCTCCAGACTGCGGAGAGACTGAGCGTCTGACGGTCCGTCTGCCTCGCGCTGCCCAGACAGAGCATCCAGATCCTGCACACACAGTGTTGAGAACCATTGAGCTAAATGGTCTCAGCAACTCCTAACCTCTTTACAGTAGGCCCCCATGTGACAATGAGCTATTCTTTCTAATATACAAGCTAAAATATAGGCCCTGAAGTATGAATGTAACTATAAGCTCATCAACAAATTTATTTGAACAGGTTAGTTGCTGGCTAATATACTGCAAGAGCACTTCTTTAACTGTCAACGGACATTCATTGCAGTGCATTCTTGAGCTGTACAAGAACTGCACTGCAATGAATGTCATTCAATGTCACACTTCTACACTCCTTTAATTAAATAACCGCTGTCCACACACAAAGGGCCAAACAGACATAGCATAGTCAATCAATGATTGATTATTTTCTTGATTAATCAATCAATTCTTTGAAATTCTTTCAAATACAATATCAGAAAATGGTGTAAAAATGTTTCGAAAAAGAGAAAATGTCGATCGGAAAACGTTAAAAGATAAACCCAAGATTATTTTCTTAAATGCCCAATATTTTCTCCAAGATATTTAGTTTGACATAATAGTAAATTAAGTAACGCAGAAAATATTTCAGTTTAAGTAGCTGCAATCAGGTTTTGAGGTATTTTCTTTACAAAATGACAAACCAAATAGTTATTGATGAATTAATCTAATAGTTGACGACTAATCAGTAAGCTGATTAATTGCTCCAGCCGTACAGCAGAGAGAATGAGGAGTAGGTCAGTGATGACTTGGCGGAGTTCTGGAACTCAGTAGCACAGTGCTTCAGAGTGGCGTAGAGAACAGCTGTGTCTTACTTCATCAAACTCAATCCTCCGTTGCAGTCGCCTCCTCTCCCGCGCTGAGGTCTGTCTCTCTCTCCGCTCCTCACAGGGCTCAGGGAACGCACCCGCATGGGAATCTGAAGAGGGACACACACCGGTCAGTTAGTCACACACACGCACACCGAGAAAAAGAGAAGGTACGCAGCCATCTGTACATCACTCTGGTCAGTCACGTTCTTCCAGGAGTGACCCCCACACCCACACACACACACACACACACAAGAAAAGGGACATCACCCATCTGCATATCACTACACACACACACACGTGCAAAGAAACATGTGTGCCTCTCACTCTAACCAGCCACGTTCATCCTGGAGTGACCTCCCCCTCCCTGCCTCCCACATGCCCTCTGGCCGACAGCTCTGTGGCCGTCCTGTCTCCCTCCGTCTACAATGGTGACCCTCAGTGTGGCAGGCCTGCTGCAGGCCGGAGGCTCCCTGCTGACACTGTGGAAAGCTGCCATGTGGTCACAGCAGGAGGGCTTGTGTGTGTGTGTGTGTGTGTGTGTGTGTGTGTGTGAGTGAAACGCCTCTCCATCTGGCTCAACACTCCCTTCTTTCCCCGCTTCCTATCTCTCTAGACACCTTGACACATTTAAATGACGGGAAAAGTTGGGCTACAAGCTAAATAAATTAATCTAATTTCAAAATCAATTTACGGTTTATACCATAAGCAAGATCCAAACTCAAACATGAGTCAGTACTGCACCATAGAGTCTCCCCGTTTACCCTGCCTCAAACCTGTTCTGTCTTTCCTCATGTTGTTGATCCTGCGTTGTTGGCAGCGTAGCAAAGCCTGCTGCTGGATGTCCACACTGTGATCATCGCATGGGGCATCTGGGTAGGCCTCACACTCTTCCTCAAGGGACACGCTGTCTACAGCGCGCGCACACACATACACACACACACACACACACACACATACACATACACACACACAAATCCATTTCAGGGCTCTTACTACTAATAATTCACACTTTCCTCTGCACTTTCTTCCCCATCACTCTCATTAGTCTTTCCTTCACTGTCTGTTTGCCATGTCTGAATTGAAGATTAAAGGGAAAAAACTGGCACCACAGGTTCCTTAAATCCCTGCTGCAGCAGCAGACCACTCTGAAGCCTCATCCGAGGCACAGAAACCTTAATGAATGGAGTGGGTGGAGGAATGCAATCAGGGGCTGGCCATGCTGTTGCTTACCATGTCAGACTTTTCAGGTTTGAAACCCCTGCTGTTACTGAGAACAAATATTAAAAGACAATAAGCGTGATTTTGGAGTGCGACCATCTTTATTATTCTGGATTAATGCACATTTTAGAAAACACATCCATTGAACAAATGTATCAAATTTTGGTTTGTCAGACACTCATTTTAAGAGTTGATTGTTCCAAAACACCAACCGCCGCACATATAAGTATAAGTATAAGTATATACACTCTTTTGATCCCGTGAGGGAAATTTGGTCTCTGCATTTATCCCAATCCGTGAATTAGTGAAACACACACAGCACACAGTGAGGTGAAGCACACACTAATCTCGGCGCAGTGAGCTGCCGGCATCAACAGCGGTGCTCGGGGAGCAGTGAGGGGTTAGGTGCCTTGCTCAAGGGCACTTCAGCCGTGCCTACTGGTCGGGGTTCGAACCGGCAACCCTCCGGTTACAGGTCCGAGGTGCTAACCAGTAGGCCACGGCAACCCTCCGGTTACAGGTCCGAGGTGCTAACCAGTAGGCCACGGCAACCCTCCGGTTACAGGTCCGAGGTGCTAACCAGTAGCCACGGCTGCCCTACATGCACGCACCACCAGTGTTTCCTCTGCGTTGATTTTAGCATGGCGGCCCGCCACAGTAAAATTAATGCCGCCATGGTATCAGAATCAGGGCAGACTCACAATGTAGTTGCGGTTGCCTTTTAAATAATCCTGCCGACGTATCTCCCCCGCTCACATTGCAATTTGACAATAAGTAAAACTAGTCAGAGGTTATTACGGCCCGTCCAGTTGCACTTCACACGTAATGATGTAGCCTATTTAAAACATTAACTTTCTTCCCAGTGTTTCCCCTTCATGTTGTAGCAGTGGCCACTGCTTCAGAATTAGGGCAGACGCACATTATTTTCCGGGCGCATAGTTAAATGCGCTCCGCTGGCTGCAGATAATTGCAGTTTAACAATAAACAGCAATGCTAATCCGAGGTACCCGTCTAGTTTTATTCCATAAATATATTGTTGTTATAGAAGACGTTAGTGGCATGCGCTATCAACTACAATTTTCGCACAACTTCGTGGAAAGGTGTAGCACAGGTTAAGGAAAACCCATTCATTTCTGGAGCTGATCGTATTCAAAAATATTCCCATATCGTAGCCTATTAGCTCACAACAACAGCAAAAATGAAACCTGGAGAGTGGATGTCTCCCCACGGAGCCTCCGCGGTTATTAGATGCGCACTCAATGGTCTTGTAGTAACAGCACAAAACTTGGCCATAAACATTTTGTATGCACTTGCGGTGATGGCCTAGTAATGTGAATAGCGGACTATAACCAAAGAAAGTAACCAAAGAAACCAAATTTGATTTGCACCAAATAAAGGCTGTGTTGTGGGTTGTGTTTCTACAACATGCACAAAACGTTCAAGCAGTGACATGTCCCTCTCAAATCACGTTAAATGGTGTGATTAGCAACTAATTAGCAACTAGAATTAAAATAAATAAATAAATAAAATTCACCCTGTGGTATTATTATTATGCTATAGGTTCAGATTAAGCTATAGGCTATAGATCCTATGAGTCTAAGCCATAGTAAAAAAAGCTTAATTAGTCAGAGCTGTGTGTAAATAGAGGTTAAGAAAGATATTATATTCTAATGAAATGCCAGTTTTATCATATTGTAGCCTTATATGTAACCTTCTGATATTTAGTTGCAGATGGCCTGGCTGCCCCCACTGCTAAAAACAAATCTAGAGGAAACACTGCACACGCACACACAAACCCACAAACATCCTAACTCACCAATGAAGGCACTTTCGGACTGCAGCAGTGTTGGTCTGGTGCCCTCTTCAGTAGACTCCGTTGTCTGGGAGCAGAGACGCATCAGTGAAAGAGTCAACATGTCATCAACACACGCTTGAACTGAGAAAGCCACTGCCAAGGGGTTAAGGTCATTGCACAACAATTCCATTCCTAACTTGAATGATGAGCAAAGTCTTAAGTCTAACTAAATCCATTGTTATTAACCAGGCAAAAATCTATGTGACAATTTAACACCATGGGCAAGACCTTCACAGCAAACACTGATGAGCTCAAAGCTCCCACCTGCCACATGATAGCTATATTACCTGCAGGAAAATTGAAACGTGCGTAACAGATGAGGGTGAGATCCCGCCTACCTGATGATGAAGCGCCCTGGACGGGGATGACAGATCGAAGTAATCTGCAGAGAGGAGAGGGGCTGGTGAATGAATGAACAGCGTAGGCGCGCATGTGTGTGTGTGTGTGTGTGTGTGTGTGTGTGTGTGTGTGTGTGTGTGTGTGTGTGTGTGTGTGTGTGTGTGTGTGTGTGTGTGTGTTCAGTCAGAAAGAAGAATATGACTAATGACAATGAAATGAAAAAATGACTAATTTGAAGATCTATGGTCGTCTGAATATGAGTCAGAGAGATACAAAGGGAAACAGACACTTAGTACAGACAGATGCTATGGCTGTGTGTGTGTGTGTGTGTGTGTGTGTGTGTGTGTGTGTGTGTGTGTGTGTGTGTGTATGAGTGTGTGTGTGTGATGTTTCAGTGGAGAGGAGAAAACAGAACAGCAGGTGCAAATACGCACAGAACCAATCATTGTGATTAATGTAATTATTAATGTTATTAATGAAGCAATGGGCATATTGTCGTGGGAAGGACATTGTCTGACGCGGTGAGTGTGTGTCTAACCTGTTCTATCTTTCCTCATGTTGTTGATCTTGCGTTGTTGGTGGCGTAGCAGTGCCTGCTGCTGGAGCTCCAGACTGTAATCGTCACACGGGGGGTCTGGGTAGGCCTGACGCACCTCCTCACGGGACGTGCTGTCTACAACACACACACACAGGAATACAGTCAGACATAATGCAATCACTATCACTCTTTAGACTCTATTGTGCACATTCTGTAATTGTAGACACAAAAACAAGCAATCAGACTCATCTCATCATCTCTCACACACACACCCTGTTCACAAGTCACACAGGGCTGCACTAACAACCAAGCATCAGCTGCTCACACCAACAGAGTTCTGCTGCTGGCCACAACAAACAGACCCCAGCCAATCACAGAGGACTTCCTCCTCTAAGCCAGCCAATGAGCCGGCGCGGCTGCTGTTCAGCGAGGTGCTCTGAGGACACACGGGAGGCATCATCAGCAAGCGGAGCAGAGTGCGGGCAGAGCGCCCTGAGCCCCAGTGATTACAGCAGGACTGAAGGGACTGAGATTTCTCTGGGATGCCCCCACCACCCCCACCACCACCACCCGCCTGGTGCTCTGCTGGCCCAACAGTCGGAGCATGACTCAGCATTTTTAACGCCCGAGGCAGCCATGATGAGGAATGGAGAGAGAAAGAGATTGATCTGCGTCCTGGAATATAAAGATAAGATCATGAGTAAGACAGAAACAGGGGAAAAACTGAAATGGAAAGATAAGAGATGGCAGGGGTGTGTTTACATGCAAACAATCATATTTTAATCTGATTATACTCTTTATGCCAATTAAAAATTGTTATGTATATTGTGAAATTGGATTGAAATCCAATTTTATGTAATCGGAATAAGTGACCTGGAGTATTCAATTTTAATCTGATTAGATCGGTCATGTGACTAATACTCCGATTTTAGTTTGACATCATGATTCCTGAATGAAGATGTGTCAGCATGACATAGACAAAGGAAAAAAAACAAACAGGGCACACACACACATTTTGTGTAATAATCCATTCTGAGTACAGTCTTTCCCTCTCTTTCCCTCTCCTCCCACGCCTGACAGACATCTCCGAATCTAAATGAACCCTGACCGTGGCGTCAATCACAGCCATCTCTCCAGTGCCGTCCCCATCCCAGCCGGCCAACCGTGGACCTCTCTGCCGTCCAGTGTGCCGTAAAATAGCACAATCATACAGACACACACACACACAGAAGACTTTAGTGTTCAACATGCATTGTCTAAAACCATTGGGAACTGCTGCCAGTAGTAGTCAGTAGTACGCAGTTGTTTTGGAGCCAACAGGAGCGGAGTGGTAATGTGAACATGGGACATCGCCCAGAGAGTGTGTGTGAGAGAGAGAGAGAGAGAGAGAGAGAGAGAGAGAGAGAGAGAGAGAGAGAGAGAGAGAGAGAGAGAGAGAGAGAGAGAGGAGAGCTAATGGCCACAGTTGGAGAGCTTGTGACCACACACACACACACGGCCACAAATACAACATGTGTGCACGCACGCACACACAGCTGTCTCAGACTCAGTGCCCAGAAACCTAGTAAAAGTGTAACTTAGTTAAAGAGTTTTCAGAGCAGATGGTGGATGTGATGAACGGCCTCACTTGGCAGCAATCCATTTCAAGAAATATAGCAGTGTATCTGTATGTGTGGGCAAGTGTCTCTCTCTCTCTCTGTGTGTGTGTGTGTGTGTGTGTGTGTGTGTGTGTGTGTGTGTGTGTGTGTGTGTGTGTGTGTGTGTGTGTGTGTGTGTCTAAAGCTTCTAGGAGTCAATGTGAAGGGGTCGTGTGGCAGTGAATGGCTTTGGCTACGTTCCAGTCTCATAGGGTGGCATATAATGGGAGCACTGGGTTCAGAATAATGCATATAACGAGAGGAGAGGAGAGGAGAGGAGAGGAGAGGGCATGGCAGTATTCAGGCTACAGACACGCCATTAACATACTTATGATCCATGCTACACCAACAACACATCTGATTGGGATATGTGATGTGACTGAGAATGTGTGTGTGTGTGTGTGTGTGTGTGTGTGTGTGTGTGTGTGTGTGTGTGTCTTGTGGGAGTGAACTGGCAGTACCTCTGTACTTGAGCTGGTTAAAGTCGTGTATGTTCTGGATGTTGACTGGCCCCTGGGTTCTGGAGGATGGCCTCTTGGTCGAAACCTGCATGCGAAGTCGCGCCATATCAAACACATCCACCGGAGGGCGCTCTCTACGCCTGGGAGCAAAAAAGCACACAGTGTCACACAATAAACACTCTCTGAGCTGACAAAAACACACATTGTGCCTCACTGTCGAGGAACAGCTTCATGATGAATATACTAAAAACTAAATGGAGAACAGGGGAACAGAAAGCAGAAACAGAGAACAGGAGACAGCTCCTGAGCAGTGGAGCATTGCACTGTGCTAGCCTGTGGCCTCTGTGCTCTGGGTGTAGAATATGAAACACCTCAGTGCGTTATTAGTCAGGGCGAGGGCAGGATTGGGTGCTGGGTGCTGAGCGTAAGCCGCTTACAAGCTCCACAAAGCAGCCCGACACACACAAGTCACTGTGCATCCCATCCAGACAGGCCTGGCATTTATGTAGAGGAGAGCAAGTGTGTCTATCTATGATCGTTGATATGTGTTCTGCATTGATATACATTTGTGTGTTAGTGTGTCTGTATTGCATGTGCCCATCTGAGTGGGGTGTTTGTTTTCTCACTTTGTGCATGTCTGTGTTCGATTTTATGTTTGATCTCTACAGTGTGTGTGTGTGTGTGTGTGTGTGTGTGTGTGTACCTCTCTCTGAGTGGGGTGTCCATGTCCTCTCTCTCGGTCTGCAGTCTCTGTCTCTCCAGCCTCCTCTGCTCATTCCGTAGCTGTTTGCTCAGTGCAGACAGCTCACTGATCACAGATTGCTTCTCCTCTGGAACACACACACACAAATATAACACATATACAACATCCAGATCACACGCAATAAACATACTGTACATGGGTAGTTTCACAGTTAGGGAAAGCACCTTGCCGTCAGTCTAAATCCGTTGAATGATAAAAAAATAATAATAATAATAATAATAATAATAATAAAAAAATTCATGCCAACTGGTCATTGACAATTCTGATATACAGTACTTCCAATGCTTTAGTGTTGGGCTGGACAACTGAAACACATCTAGAAAAATCCTTTGTAATACTCTTTCTTTACACATAAAAAGGTAGAAATACTTTGCCCTCTTAGTAGCATAGAAGTGTAACGATAATTGAGTTAAGCCAGTAGCTAAATTAAGAGGTTTACTTTGATGAAAGTAAATTGTGAACTGAAATCGCCCCCAAAGGCTAAGCTATTTCTCGATCACTGCCTTTGTTTACCTTTGGCTCTGAGCTGATTCCGCCGTGCAGGCACAGGTGGGGAGTGAGGGGCAGAGAGGGAACGAACCTGACGGGAGAACACACACACACACACACGCACACACACACACACACACACACACAAGCACACACGCACACACAATAATATGACAATTACTGCACCAATGGTTACAATTGTATACAGCTCAAAGATAAAACTGCAATTTCACCTCCTCCAGTGAAATGTATGTAAATTTGACAAACATGAATTTATCTGGCTTAAAAAGCAGGTGGGAATAAGGTTAACCTAGTCCTGTCTGTGCCAAGCGTTGTGCCATTAGCAATGGTGCCGAGGTCAGGTTGAGGGCAGCAGTGTTTATAAGTATGACTACATCCTGTTGCCAATTGTTTGTATATGCTTGCCACTATTCCCAGTCAAAATGTCAAAACCTAAAGTTTGAGTGATTGACAGGCGTCAGTGGGATCTGGTGCAGTAAGTGATGCCAGCCGACTTACAGTAGAGGCTCCCGCTGACTGGCGGCTGTCTGCGGAGGGGGGTCTGGGGGCACGCTGACGCCCCAACTTCTTCTGCAGGGTTGGGATGGGAGGAGACGGCGCTCTCTTCACCTTCAGAGAGAGAGAGAGAGAGAGAGAGAGAGAAAGACAGAGATCAGAGGGGAAATCAGAGGTAGAGAGAAGGAAGACCGAGAGAAAGAAATATGTGTGAGTGTTAGCAAGTGTTCAAATCATGACGGCACAGCAATAATTTCTCAAGCATTGTGTTGGACTCCCTGGGGACCATAACCCCTCCATTCTATCATTCTAATGGCATTCTATTAGGTTTACATCTCATCATGTAACAGATGCTTTCCACTTAATTGCCCACCAATACAGGCACCTCATATGTTTGATCATGGTGAGCGTTCCCTGGACCGCCCCATTACCTAGCATGAGCATCTTCAGTGGAGCTCGAGGGCTGTTTTTATTCTTGCCTGAAGGGACTGTCTGAATCAGATGGCATATGATGAATGAAAGTGCCTCTCTGGCTCATTTACATGAATGTGAAAATCACTTCATGCTCAGAGAGGAATCGGTTTGCGTGTGCATCTGTGCGGCTGGCTGAAGTCCATGTAAAAGCTGTTTGTTTAATTAATCTGACGTGATAATAACCACCCACTCTCAGGGCCACACACACACACACACACCTCCTCCAGTCGGGCCTGTCTCTCTCGCTCGTCCTGCTGCCTCAGGGCCTGGCTGGCTCTCTCCTCCTCCTCCTTCTTCCTCCTCTCCGCCTCCTTCCTCCTCTCCTCCGCCTGCCGCACCAGCTCCTCATTCTTGGCTAATTGCTGCAGAATAGGAGAAACAGGAGGAGGAGAGAAAGGAAGATGAGTGACCTTGACCTTGAAAATCACAGGAATTATTATTAATTATTGGGCGCCAGGCGGATCTGAGCCAGATATGAGCCAGATCAGAACCAGATCTGCACCTGGGGTCATCTTCTGCCTGGAGACCCGTTTTAAAATACCACATCCAATCTCACTGAGGCCATCCATTTGTATTAAAGAAGCCAGAAGTTGAGTGATGATCGGGGATGAGTCTGTGTCCTTCCCCTAACCTAATTTTCTAAAATGGACGTTCACACCATTAACCTTAACCACCAGCCTGTTCAGAATGGAGTGACCATGTGCAACCCTGACCAAATGACAAAATATATATAAGTCCTGGTAGAGCAGTTTGTGAAACAATCCATATTCATAAGTATTAGAGTGCTTTTATGTCCCTCATAAACACACTAGAAATAATGTGTTTGAACAAAAACATTTCACCCTCCTTTCCTGTTTCAAAAATGCATGAGGCCAATACTAACAAATGTATGCATTAGTGATTTGAAAAGCTGGCAGGGGAGTGTTGTGAATGAGCAGTGGCCTGGGTGAGCTCACCTCCATCTCTTTGCGTCTCCTCTTGTCCAGCTCCTCCTCGTACTCCTGCTGGATGCGAGCCCTCTGCTCCGCCAGCTTCTTCTCCTCCCGCTCCTCCTCCAGACGCTGGCGCTCGCGCTCCTCCGCGTCCTTGCGCCTCTTCTCCGCAATCTGCTCAACAACAAACAGCAGATAGAAGTTGACACACACTCACACACTGCATCAATCTGCTCAACAACAAACAGCAGATAGAATTTGACACCCACTCACACACTGCATCAATCTGCTAAACAACAAACAGAATACAGAAAATAGAATAGAATAGAATTTAGCACACACACACACTCACACCCTGCATCAATCCCATAGACACTTCATATACACAACAAACATATGTATACATTTACATGTGTGCTTGTGGCTGTGAGTGACTGTTCATAACATTTTATATTCATACATGCACATACAATCATCAAACCCCTGCAGGCATGTTTTTCTTTTTACACCAAGCTGACAGTATGGAGCTCCTGAACACTTTGCAGATCTGCCACTTAGCAGCTCTTGGCTGCAACCCTATTCTAACCCTCACTAATAGAACAGTGTTGATTAGTGTATTCATGTGGTGGGAATCTGAGAAATGTCATCTGAGAAATGTCACTCCATGCGGTTTGAATTGGCAGGCAGCACAACACACACTTTTGGCCATTTATATTTGTGAGCCTCCCAAAACAAACAAATAGTCTAACAACAGAATGCATTATCTCTGCTGCAAATTCAGAGGCAAGCTAGCTAAAGGCTAAAAGCATAAGCTAATTACAGAACACTGCATGCATTGTGTTTGATGCGACCGTATAATCTCAGCGAGCGATTAAAAGTTTAAACAGCTGTGGCATTCCAGATTTTGGCATCTAAGCAAGTCAGTCCGTGCCTCCCTAACAGAGACATTTTTTTTTTTTTCAGAGTGAAATTTGTTTGCTCATCTGTAAATTGGCCTCAATAGGCTTGTTAACAAACTCTGCAGGAGTCTCCACCATCAGAAGACAGAAGATCAGAAGGCATTGGGTTGGATGGCACCCCAGGACAAAATGAGAACTTGCTTTTGAAACACTTGAAAAAGGGGCCAAAAAGGCAGACACCCCAAAAATGTCATTCAGTTTCTCTAAGAAAGTTGTCTAGGGAGTGAGGGGTGCCGAGTGTAGTCTGCGTGTATGCTTGCAGTGCATTCTCAATTGCTACATTATGGGGTTTGCGGCTGCATGGAACAGATCAATGCAACCTAGGATCCCGACAGGGGGCTCAAAGGCCGGACTTTCAAAGCAAAATCCACGCCGCTGGTCACCCAACCCCAGTGCACCTCACAGCGCCTCAGGTGCTCACCTGCTGCTTCAGGTACTCCTTGTATCGGTCCTGCTCGTGGAGCTGCTGAGGCGTGGGCATGTCCCTGAACACGTTGCCCCGGGCGTGCGACCCCGCCTGACCCTGAGGATAGCCTGCAGAGAGACGAGAGACGACAAGCAGCTCCGAGCATAAACAACGCTCTTCAAAACAAACAGTGCGTGTGAGAGTATGGGCCCAACTTCTCTCCGTCACTGTCTGTTTAGATCAAGACTCAGAGACGGGTAGCAAGACAGGGGACATCTCTCATCGTATATCTATCATTTTGGCCCTTACAGGGCACCACCTGCCTACTCAACAACACCCCCCCCCCCCCCCCCCCCCCACACACACACACACACACACACACACACACACACACACACACACACACACACACACACACACAAACACACATAAACACTTCAAAAACTAAACTAAACAGCACCCTTGTCACATTCTTTTACACCTGGTCCTACCTGCCATCATGTGGACAGAGGGGGGCCTGTCCTCCCGTGGCGTCGGAGCATTCCTGCCTGTGTTCCCCGTCCCCCGGCGGGACTCTGGGTTCAAATAGGCCTCCTCGTTGCACTGGTGCATCCGTTTCAGGTCACCTGCAAGATAACCAATCAGAATTAGGGTTGGGTATCATTCAAGATGTATCGATTGGAATTCCGGTTCTGATTATTGTCATCGATTCCGGTTCCTGGCGATTCCAAAATGTAAAAATCGCATTCGTCTTTTTAGTTATCATTCATTACCGTTGTGGATGAACCTTAACAGCATCCCATTCAAGACACCATCTTTCTGTATCACCTATTGGTTTACAGCGGAGTAATATCACTAACACACAGGGTAGTGCATATACTACATACATGGTGACTAAGTACAACGAACACAGGAAGAGCAAATATCACATGCAAGCCACTATTCTTCATTACCTCTAAACAGCTGAGAAATGTAGTGTTGAATACTGTATATAGCTCCATATGTATGCGGTAATGTTCACTTGTGTTACTTTTACATTTGTTCCCCTTCTCCACTCACCTTCTCTCCCTCCCCTGTTCTATCGCTTTTTCAGACCAGCCTTTGGCAAATGTTTCCCTCTGTTAGAATATAGCGTATCCTAGCCACTGTTGTGATTGTTGTTGTTGCCGCCAGGTTGTTTAGCCTTTGTTTGCAAAAGTCAATGCTTTGAGATAATGCCAACAGCCTCTTGACTGAAAGTATTGGCATGGGCTGAGAAGGCCTTTTAAGATAGAAACAGCACTCATCTTTGGACCCTCTGATGAGGCACACCTCTTTAGTCGCGTGACTTGCTGCATTAACATGGTGTGTGTGTGCTTGTGTACCTGTGGTGTGTATGTTAACGTAAGCCCTTTTCACGCATACGGCAATTCCCTTGTCCCTTCCCTGTCGCTTCTCGCTTCAAAAGTTGAAAGTATTTTAGTACGCATAGTAATTGTAATTGCATTACATTAACATGATCTTGTTGTTTCAGTATATGTGAATGGGGGTTTCAGTCCGTCATGGCCTGTGGGTGCACATTTTCTGGCCAACAGTAGTGCTGTATGGTGCAAGGCATGATGGGACGTACTGATGAGGTTGCCGTGGTCGTCCTTGATAGGGGCTCCTCCTCCTCCCCGCCCCCAGGGCTTGTAGTTCTTCATCTCGGCCTCCAGTTTGGCGTCGCAGCGTTCGCGCTCCTCCAGCTCGCGCATCTTACGCTCCTGACGCTCACGGATCTGCCGGCCCACCCACAAGTTTGTGTCAAGGGGACTTCATGTTCACAAACGATCTGATTTTCAGACACACAGCATGTCTACACAATCTAATACCTTAACTGACTTAAGTGGACCCTGTTAAGTTTCTGAATTTCACTTTACCTTTTGGAAATGCTGACTCCACTCTGCCCTGATCTCTTCCTGTCAAAAACACGGCATGCGGTCATAAGTCTGACTCACTGGCTCTGCTGTGTTCACACTCAAAAGCGTCTGAGACCTCAGCAGTCAGAGCCTCAGCAGTCTGCCTTTCTCGCCCTTTACTTTAAAACTGTCGCAGTCACAACACCGCGCTCACTGTGCTGAACTGACGTCACCGAGCTGCTTTGTGAAAATGACACAGTTAAGCACAGCAGTCAACATTCGAAAGGTCGCCTTCGCCAGTGTGTTTAAACGGCTAAAAGTGCTGTTGTCACTGACACACTGAGGAGGTTTTTCTTGCTTTGGCTAAAAACATATCCAGAGGAATCCGTCCACCCACTCCTATCAATGTGTTTGAACACATCCAAAAGAACTAGTAACTAGAGATGGCCTTCCCTTAGAAACAGAAATGTTCTTCCTTCAGAGTATCTAGGGTTGGTGATGTCTATATGGGTGTAAAGGTGGATTGTGAAGAGTATTCAATATTCTCCAAGGAGTAGAACATCAGTTACATCAGCTTTAAGTTTCCATCCACATTCATTTTTTTAGCATGTACTTTTATTTGATGTGGAAAAGGTATAAAATATTATATCACTATATTGCATTTTCACATTTTATCAGTATAGGACCACCATACCTTGAACTCAGGGGTGTGACACTGGGAGTCTGCGTATTATGCTTTGGTGACATATAGGTGAGTGTCATGCGAATAAAATAAAATCTCCTTAGCAGGGAGTTGAATTTAAAAGTAAATAACTAAATAAATATGCACGGATGCCTGAAGCTGAGCTATTGAACTGAACTGTAGTAAACTCTCATCTTGGCGAGTAGATAGCTGGCGCTGATTTCTGAGTGTGTCAACTCCTATTACCTCTGAAATGTATTCCATCCAGCCCTAAGCACAAAACAAATGTGACCAATTTAGGAGCTCCACGACACATCACTTCAGTACAGTACACACACGGTCAGATGGAACTTTCCCCCCCCCCTTCCTCCTCTCCCATCTCTCTCTTGTTCTGGCTGTCTTTGTGTGCACATAGCAAAGCAGTGGATGATTTCTAGAGGGTACTGTGTACTGTGGGGTGTGTGTGGGGGGGGTACCTGCTGTTTAAGAGCCTCCTGGTAGCTCAGTGCATTCTCCTTGGACTGTTTTGATCTGTCAACAGCAAAGACTCCCATTCCAGAGGGGGCCATGCCAAGCTGACTAGGCACTCTAAAAGACAGGGAGGAAGGGAGGGGAGAGAGAGAGAGAGAGAGAGAGAGAGAGAGAGCGCTCAGATGCAAACTCAGTATGGATGAAACGGAGGAGAATTTAAAATGGTATTGCTGACAACCCCTCTTCCCTGAGAACTGCAGTGATGTATTAGCTGACACATGTGTAGGCACAAATTTAAAACAAGTTCAATGTAAGCCATATATAGACACAAAGAAAGAAATAAGCAGGCAGCATGAAGGGGAGAGAGTGAGGGAAGGAGGGAACCGGGGGTGAGCCAGAGAAACCACAAAAATAAACATTGGGCTGAGGGTACTGCAACTATGACTCAGACAGAATGGTGTGTGTGTGTGTGTCCTCAGTGAGGTGCACTGTACTTGAGAGAGGAGACAGGGACACACACACACACACACACACACACACATATATATATATATATATTATATTATAGGTGTGTGTATACACACACAATAGCACCACCTTCTGGTAGAACAACATCATCTTCTGTTAACACTAACATCTTCACTAACTCCACTCACAAAGTAGTATGGAAAGAGAGAAAAGGAAAAAAAAAAAAAAAAGTTACAGATCACACATTTTCAGGAGAGCTTATTTCATAAAGACAAACTGTGCACCTGCACCTAATCAGTCAAGCTGAGTTTCACACCATATTAGACCAACAGGCCTCAAAACAGTAGCAAACAGTGCTGTATCACTTAGAACAAAAAGCAATTCAGCAGTGTGAAATTGAATAAAATGACTTTCCTAGCAGTGTAATCGTTCATAAAAAGGCATAGTTTGCTTTGGAGCCAAAATAGTGTCAACAACAAACAAAAACAGATTGTTGAAGACGAACACAGACATGGCCCAGTGTGGAGGGTGAGAGGAGAAGAGACCTACTGTATGAGAGAAGTCGACTGGCCGGGCCTCAGAGGCTGGGGGACTCCCATGGGCAGATGGGGGTAAGAAGCCACACCAACAGCTCCGGGGCCGTCTAGCAACACACACACACACACACACACACACACACACACAATTGCCTGAACACTACCTAACCAGCAAGGTCTTAAACACAAATTTATTCACAGCATTTGCATTTGGATGCATTTGTGAAGCACACCTTGACCTGGTACCTCTGGAAGATGGCAAAAGAATGCGAAAATGGAAAAACAGGCCACATGAAACCACACACCTGAAAGCTCCAAACAAATTGGCCGTGCTACGACAGACCGCCTGATGGAAAATTGAACAAACAACATCTCGCTATGACTACAAATGAAGAGCGAGGCTTCAGTCCATTAGCCCCACCACACACATCTGCACAGCTTAGAGGTGAATGAACATGCCAAAGCAATTAGTCAAATGGAACTCCCTTGCATCCATCAGTATAGATCCAGCCTTAAAAGCTCTCCAAACAGCACAAAGGTTAACAAAGTCACACACAATAATAATCACTGTAGATCATAAAAGTGTAGCATGTGGCATTACGGTGTACTCATTTAGGAGACTCACAGTAAGCCAGATTGGGGTCTAGCGGGTTCCTGGCTGCGTAGTAATAGTAGGCGTCATCGTAGGGAGTGTGGTAAGCATCTGGCAGCGTGGGTGGAACAGGTGGAGGCGCACCCGTGATCCTGAGGACGGAGAAGAAGATGCATTCACACACATCTCTCTGCCAGGCACTGCACTGCTTTTACAACTACCACTGTGTCCTGTAGGACTTACAGAGTTCAACTGAACTGCATGGCTTAAAGTGAACGAGCAGAGAACGAAGAAGAACGTACGGTGATGAAGATATATAACGAAGAACTGAATAGATAAATGAAATAACTAATACACTGATTTATCGCAGACTGAAATGCTTTGAATTAAAACATGGCAAAGATGGAGCATGAAATATAAGGAAAAAACAAATGTAAAAATAACAAGGAACAAATGAATGAATGAATGAATGAATGAATGAATGTTTACACACCTTGGTGCAATCATCTCTCCAAGCGTGCCTGATAGGTTCCTGTGGAAGTCCTCATTGATGGGTGCTCCCCCGGCCTCCACCCTGCCCCCACCACTGGCTGCGGCCAGTTGGGCCAGGCTGGTGCTGTAGTCCACGAGTGGGGGCGACTGGAAGGCCACGTGAGGCCTCTCGGGGGGTGTCCTCTCCTCCGCACCACCAGCTCTCTCCTCGGGGGGCTGCCTGGCTGAGTTGCCCCCCAAGGAGTCCAGCGTGGGCCCCGGGCGATAGGGCACGTCCCTCCGCCGCCTCCCCTCATACTCCCGGTTCACCGCACCGAACTGCTTGATCCGGTCAGGCTAGAGGACAACACAGGCACAGCTGTGAGGAAGCGGTCAGGGTTACCTTCCTGCTTGCCTAAAGATCACTGCAAGTTCATCCAAGACTGTTTGCAGTAAAAGACTTTTCCCTCACTACCCAAATCACTTCCCACTGATTTTTAGTGTTTGAACAATACTACCCATTGTGTAAATATGCTGGATTGACTTTCATATTTTAATTCTACGTGTCTCCCAAAGCAGGCAACAAGAAGTTACTTGTGGTCTTATGAAAGGTTATTTCATGAAATCATTCTAAGGCATGCCTTGAAAAGTCACCAAGCATTAGTCCTAAATAGCTTTGAACTGATCAATATTTTGACTATACCCAGTCATGCCTACAAAAACTTTCCATGAATGTAACCTAGAGGCCAGAGTGGGAAAAGAAGACTCAAGAGGTTTGACATTTTGAAGGGAAAAAAAGACTATTAGTTTATGCTAACATTAGGCCTCATGTTACATGGAGATGGCTTGCATTTCTCAGGGGCTTTTCAAAGGGTTTTTACCTGCATTTTTAAGTGATTGTTTTGGTTGTGACTAACTCACTGTCCAACAGACAGACGTTTTACCTGTTTTTCTGGGTCTACAGCTCCAGAAGCAGCAACTCTGAGTTCAAGTTCCTTCTCCCTTTTGAAGGAAAAAAATGGAACATCATGAAACATACATAACAGTCTCACAGGACTTGAAAAGTGCTCTTATCGATCGACAATTAGGAGAGTAGTCTGCCTAAATCAGAGAGGGACCATTAGGATGGTCACCACATCAAGGTCGTAGCTCTGTTGACTCAAAACAAAAACAACATGGGTGCTCTCCTCAAGCTGAAGGCATATTTTAGAGGTAAAATGAGCCATGTATTTTGGCTGAACCAAATACCAAAATGGCAGGTGGCAGCTGAATTTTCTCATAAAGCACTACACATTAGCCCTGTGACATTATGAAGAGAGCTCCTCAGGTCAAATCAGCAGTCTGTACACGCAACTCTGTTATAACACTGAAGAGCACGGTAAACGACAAAGAGGACTCACTTCTTCTTGTTCTTCTGCTGTTCAGCCATCTGCTCCAGCAGCTCCTGCCTGTAGCGCTCCTTCCTCCTCTGCTGGGCCAGGTCCCCTTCCGCTGTCCCTGGTGACGTCACAGCGTGTCATAGGTCAGAGGTCACACACCCTACTCACAGCTCACTGGACATCACATCATTCATCTTGCCACATAACACTCCATACCATGATGGAATGGCTCTAGCCACCTACATAACACCTGAGAGCTAAGAATGAGAATCTTGTTTAAATGATAATTACAAATTCAAGTATGTATGTCAATTCAGCATGCACCAATCTTCTTCCAACTGATTTCACCTTAATCTAAGAGCTCCAATACAGGATTGTTATATTTAAGTGACAAAGACACAATGGAGAAGAGCCTCTCCCTTTGAAGTCCTGAAACATTTAAGTCCATCACACACACCGTTTTGATTAACTTTGGAAGTGTGTGTGTGTGTGTGCGTGTGTGTTCCTACCTATGATAAGCCCCGTGGAGAAGTCGGCCATGTTCTTGTTGGCCACCGATCTGGACCGCTCACTGGTCTTCACTGGCGCTGGTTCTGCCTGCAGACTACAGCACCCACCAGACCAGAACAGAACAGCTCAGCACAAGCACAAGCCAGCCCATAAACCACTGCACCCCCTTCCCGTCACGTCACTAAACGCATCGGATCGATGTTCGTCAGGCTGGGAGTGCAGCGCACAATGGACCGGGCTAAGCCTCAGCGCCACGTCACGTAACAGGCGGAACAGATCAAAGCGTTGCTGCTGTGGAGCCTTACGCCTCACTGCTAAACAGGCAGATTCACAGACAGTCGGCCAGGGCTGGGATCAATGAGGCCAGCCACACTGACAGATTTGTGGGTAGAGTCTAATCTGTGCGATTCTACTTTCTCGACACAGGGCACAGGACACCATCACTTGGCTGATGGAGAACATATATTGGAAATGACCTTATCAGCAAAGGCAATTATTAATTAATCAAACACTGAAAAGATTAAGTTAAACAGTAGCGGATTTTCTGATTCTTTTTTCCCCCTGCCCACAGCACAGGCACCAATCAATAAAGAGGATTTATAACCCTCTGCGAAAACGCGGTTCTCATCAACCCCTTTACTCAATGCCACTCCTCTGCAAATATAAGTGGTAAGCTTCAAAGCAGAGATGGGGGGGGGGGGGTCAAATTAGTATAATTAAAGGAGATGAGTACTTAGGGTTGTGTATGGCTGACAGCGTCCGCCGGCTCTCCTCGATGTATTCCTCTGCTTGGAGGATGGGGGCTTGAGGCTCTCTCCTCTCCTGGACAATTCTGCAAATGAATAAGAACAACTACTGTTAGTATCAGTCAGCCTAAAAAGAGCATTTTAAATCACTGATATGAATATTTTACATATTGTAATTTACACACAAAATTGCTCCCTTACATAATACGTACTTGGGAAGTAATGTGTTGATTAGCTAAACTACTGCATGGCTCAGCTCTGTGTTTTCCCATGTACAGAGACAGGGATGAGTACAACCACCAGAGATTTTTGAGCATGACAGAATGGACAACTAACCAAATTAGTTGAATTAGAGAATCGCAAACTCTCAATGTCAGTGTTTGTATTTGGCTCTGACATTTGATATTTGGTAATGTGTACCATAGTTTTAAAGGGACACCAGGCAACGTTTTCATGTTAATTACTCATCTTCGTAAGTCGGTATATGGTTAAATGACTCATTACAGGGCGAATGAAGACTCTCTCGCCCGCCCCTACTGCCTGTAGGAAGAATATCCCGCTTGCAAGTTCAGTGTATCGTACCCGCCGACCGAATCAGTTTCAGTTTACATCCTGCATCCACAGCACAGAGTCAGGCTAACAAAACGCTATCGACTGTTGCAAATGTGTGTATAATGGCAGAGCCGGCGAAGAAGCAGCGAAAACTCTTGATGGAAGATGCAAATAAAAGGAAAAGAGCTTCAGACCGAGCGAGGGGGGAGTTTCGTAGAGAAAAAGCATCAGGCTTGCCTGGTGTCCCTTTAAGAGCTAAAAACACATCAACAATGGGAGCCATGTGCGTTCAGTTCAGAGCTCAAACCTGTCGGGTCTGTGACGATGGACTCTCCTCTCCCTCTTCCCCAAGTATCCAATCAGCTCTCTAGGCCTGGGCCTCCTCCTGGACATGTAATCTAGCTCTTCCTCCTCATACTCCTCGTCCTCCTCCCCATAACTCAGGTCTTCCTCAGAGTTGTAGTAATGGCCTTGGGGCCTCCGAGGCTTTCTTTCGAGGCGCACAGGGGTGCCTCCCCACCGCCTGCGTGGTGTGCCGGCCTGTTGGACTCGAGAATCTGTTAGTGTGGCGGCGTCTCTTCTGGATGACAGCGTCTCGGCCAGATGACCCCTCGGGTCAGGGGGTGGGGAGCCCCGTGTAGGTTTTGACAAGGGCGGTGAAAGGCGGTCTTGAAATTGTACCTAGTCAGAGAGCAGAAAGGTAAAAGTTACTATGCTTCACAAATACAAGCCTTCAGAACTGAGTGATGAATCACTGTAAATACTTCTGTTGTAGACAATTTGAGTTTTCCTAGTTGAGGTTTCAGTACTAGCAGCACAGCACAGGTACCTTAATTTATGCATGCTTTGAGCAGAAGTGGCCAGTCCAGAAGCAGAATTCGAGGCCAATATCATTATAGTCCCAAGTTATGATATGAATAATTGGCAATGATATGAAAAATTGGCAATCATAGTTCTAAGTCCCTTTGAGAAACTCTGTGCTATAGCCTAGCTATGTTAGCTGTACCTTCCATGAATCTGGTAATGTTCTGGTTACAGCCGCCTGCGTTCCTTTTTCTTTAAGAAAGGCATTGTACTCTTTGTTCCGTTCATCTCTTAGCCGTGCCTAACAACAATCATAAAAACAAAAAAGTAGATAAACTCAAGTTGCATGCTCATAGCAAAGAGAGCTCAATAGTCATTTAACCTTTTAATTTGATTTAATTTAATTTTTAGTCAAAGAAGGCCACAAACTTGTCTGAAGTCCTAACAAATGAAATATGAAACTTTATACTTACCTTACCTATTTAGTATTAGTAAACAGTTATAACTCATTTCATATTTAATTCCACAAATTTCTCCCCAACTCTGGAATGAGCTAACAGGAAAGCAAGGCTCTACTGTCAACTCAAACTGTTGCTCTGGGATACCAATTCTTGTTTAATCAAGTTTATGCAACAACAGTTTTCAAACCATAAATCACAGCAGGCACCAGTTAGCATACGATGTGTGTAAGAAAGAAGATGGTTACCTTGGCAGATCTCCTTTCTCTGATAGGGAGAGAAAGTTCCTGCGGTTGAGCACATGCCTCTTCAGAGGTCAAGTCGTTTTTCTTTACATAAAAAGGGTAGTAAAAATAAAAGGTGAAACGGTTGCCAATTGTTTTTACCTCTGAATACAATACTCAAACTGGTCAGCGCTTTGTATAATTCTGACCAAGAAGCATCTAAAATGCTAGCTCATTATGTCTCCAACAGACAAGGCTGAGCTTGCCATTCAACAAACAGTTCTGATGAAACAGAGCCAAACTAAATGGCAATGACACTTATTTACCAAAGGTGAAGGTTTATCCAACTTCATACTAGACTCCTGATTATGTCCATGCTTTAGAATGGAACACCTCTCCAAAAAAATATGTTGAACAGAAACGCCCATAGTCTGTAGCCATTACTTTTTATCTTATTTCATCTAAACAATCTCATGGAAACCGTGATACCACTGTAACTATGACAATACAAGGGTATGTAGGCCCCAACAAGTGATGAGGTGGCATACCTGTGACACATATCTTCTGTAGTCCATACGAAGCTCTTGTTTAAGCCTCTGTTTCTTCCTCTCATACTCTTCGCCTAAAGGCAAACTAAGGCCAGCGCTGTCGTCTGTTAACATCATGAACAAACTTAATGAAAAAAGCTTATGTGTACGGAGTCAGTCCACAAGGATGAACACAGAAACATGTGCGCTACCTTTTCGCTGCATTGACTGCGAGGGTGTCTCCACGGGCACGTTTTCCTTTGAAGAGTCATCAAGTATACTCTGTCCCATTAAAATAAAATAAATGGTCGGATCTCATTGCAAGCTATTGCTAACTTACAAGAACATACAGTAATGGGTGCTGTTAAATCCTTTACGTGCTTAAACGTTAACATTACCTTCATTTCCAAATAAGCCACACCATCGTCCAAAGTCATTTTGTCAGAAGACGGATGCTTTCTAACCTCTTCTGGTAACATGAAGGTTAATGTTACATCGCCAATGTATTCCTTCTCAACCACTAGACGGCTTGTCAAGTAAATTCGAGACGTCAAAGTCCTAGCGATAACTTCTGTAACGTTGACGTTGTGGAAATAACAATCCTATTTTCAGTAACGTTATGTATCATAACAATCTTAAGGTTAGCTGACGCGAGCTAACGTTAAAGTACTCTATAACGTTAATGTAAGATACGAGCAAAGCACTTAACTCTCAAACAATACACTCCGCTCATTTGAAATGCTCAATACAAAGAAACGTTACATTATCCTTGGTGGAAAATCTGGTTATAACAGGTTAACGTTAGAGACTGGAAAATGTAATCATAGTAGCGGTGACAAGAAAGGATTCATTTCCCGAAGAAGACAAGGAGGTTGTTAGGCAACCAACTCATACACACATAGCTAGCTGGCATAGTTTGCTAAATAACATTAATGTATGATAACCTTCATCAATGGTACGTACAATTAGTTACTTTAGAGACATTATGTTGTAAGACTTCAGTGGTCGATGCTACTTCCGGGTATTTTAGCCTTTGCTATTTATCCGAGAAACAAACATTATAAACTTTAGGTTAGCCTGGTTACAATTAAGTTAGCTCTCCAAATGAATGAGCGAATTAACCAAGGTAGTCTACGTCCGCGGGACGCTTTTTAAAATGACACAAACATTCAGTCTTGAGGACACATCAGACCTATCGAGGTGGTAAATCACAGAATAACGTTACATACATTAACGTTTACGTTGTCTTCACAAATGAGCGTGGTAGCCAAAGAAACCCGTTTGCACAGCCAGCTGTTAAAAAAGTAGGAGGGAACCATAGACTGTAAAAAATAGGAGGGAACACAATCCCACAGTTCCGCGGGCAGTAGGCTAGCTTCTACCCATGGTTCTAATGATTTACATAGGCGAGTAATACTAATTTAAATGTAAATTTATGTTTTCTTTGGAATATTATGGCAGACAACAGTTGTTTACAGCTAAGTAAATATTATTTACCGCTGTTGTAGGAAATATGGTTAAATAAAGTTTCTTAATACTCTTTGTCCAGCAGGTGGCATAACAATATAAGACTTTTTGAAATTGAACGGGCAACATTGGTTAAAATGGCTGGGACGTCATACATATTTACATATTGAGCGGACGCATTTATCCTAAAAGACTTACAAAAACTGGGATAGCATTTAAGTTACATTACAAAGGAGACCTTAACAATGCATAACAAAACAATAAATAGTCTATCAGAGGATGAGAGTGCAGACGTGTATGTATAGCCTGTGTGGTTGAAGGAGATAGTTAGAGGGAAAAGGAGGTAGAGGAAAGTAGAAAGGAGGGGTAAGTGAAGTGCATCGTAAGTGCATGTAGGTGTGTTGGGTTGTTAGAATGCACTTGCAGAAGAGTTGTGTCAAGGAGTTATCTTACCAAGTTTCTGAGGGGTTGATATCGTAGGCCTATTGCTGATCTCCAAAGAAAAAATAAAATCTATTACCTACCGTGTTCATGTCACATCAATTGTGCAGTAAAAATCTTGTGCAAAACTTTAAAGTTAAAAATTGGACCCACAAAACACATGTCTCATACTTTTGACAGAGATTAGAAGTCAAGACAAAGTGGAATTGTGAACGTATGATGCAATGACACATGTTGCCTGCCAGGACCAATTAAATTTCCTGCAACATGCAGTCTGAGCAACATGCAGTCTGATGAATTAATATGTGAATGCACTATCCATTTGACTTGATTACTCAGACCAGATTTGGAGGTGGTCTTGACCACATATGACCACATTCTTTTGACCATGTGTAAGCTTAAGTCTAGTGTGTGGATGTGTTGTGAGCCACAGTGAAGGACTGCCAACTGAACTGGGCTTTGTAAGCCACAAACCACAAACTGAAAACTATAAACTTTCATATGACAATAATAATGAAACAACTGGGAATGATGATACAGCACAAAATAAAATAAAGTAGAAAACAGCAATCTCAGGTTTGCTCTTGGTAAGACTTTATTGAAACATGTCTTAACAAAGATGTAGTCCTAGGCCATCATCAGCCTAGGGCCGAGATGCATCACACACTGGTGATGGCCTAGCATTCTTTGTTCAGACATCTCCAATGAAGGCTTACTAAGAGCAAACGCTTGAGAGTGCAGTTTTCTGGTGTATTTTAAAGTCTTTTTCTAACTCACAATTAAAGAAAAATGTATTTTTGGTGTTGAGCGTGCCTGCTCCGGTGTTCACTTTAATGAGAATATAGCCCCATGTGAAGTAACTAATCAATTCTAATATAGCCTAATGTTATCTGTGCTGATATTATGATTAAAGGTAGTGTTGTAAATGGTACTGGCTGAAGAGGCTCTTAGTTGTATTGCATCCATTTATACATTTTCATGTCCATCTTTGAAAATCTCTGCAAAGGTTTGGACTTACAGGTTATGACACATTACAAGACACATATCAGGTCTGGAGCCTGTGAACGCACTATAGGTGGTCTTTGACCATGCATCTAATTATGTATTTTCACTGTAGGAAATGGGAATCACTTTTTTTTTACCTCACACCAGTGGTCCTCAGGTTGTTTCTAAGTAATCCTTATGAACGCAACTCCATAAGAATCATATGAGCACCTCATCTATGGATTCAGAAATGTATCATGCTATCCCTTTCTCCACATGAAACTCACAGAAGCCTGGTTAAAAGTGTCTATCAAGGTGGGGAACGCTTAATACTCTCTGTCCAGCAGGTGGCACAACAACCATCACAGCTTTGGGGTTGGACTTGGATCAAACCAAGTCTGAAAGGGGGGGGGGGCATTTTATACGTTTATTTAAACATCCCACTGATACTCAAATGCAGCATAAAGTATTAACTGATGTTTTATTATATTGTTTTTTTTGATAAATACTTATCACAGATCCTTCAACAAAACTGTTGTGCCTTTGTATAATACCTACAGATAGTCCACTCTTGGTCTACTCCAGTGTCATGGCGTACTGACACAGCTTTATTTGGTTTTTTGTCGAAATGGTCCTGTGCATGTCATAGTTGTTTTGTTGAAGTAAATCTTTTACAGGTTAGAAGCTAGACCTATCCCAAGCCATTCACTACAAACATAGTTGTTCTTCAGGGCATAGCAGTTCGGAGGTTTTCTCAGCAATATGGCTGGAAGCAGTATGGCTCAGAAGACTTGGGAGCTAACAAATAGCATGCAGGAAGTTCAAAGTATTGATGAAATTTACAAGTATGACAAAAAACAGCAACAAGAAATTCTAGCAGCGAAACCATGGACAAAAGAGTAAGTGTTGACCTTTTTCTGTGTGGTATATGATGGTGTTAAAGCATGTAATTGACGGGTAGACATGCTAGCCTTTGGTGGACAGCTGGGATAGCATTAGCCGTTTGGCTAGCCAGCTAATTTACAACACCATTGGTCTGTAGTTAGCGGGCTGGTTATGATCGAGTCGTTAGATGCCAACGTTAGACTGTGAGGACTGATATACCTTAATTGCAGGCAAAGTGGTGAGCTATTTTTTTTCTAATGTTGATTCAGCCATCACTACTTCAAATACTGCAAGATCTCAGCTTTGGCTTTGCTGAAGATGGTGATGCATGCCCGATCTGGGGGTAACCTGGAGGTGATGGGACTGATGTTGGGTAAGGTGGACGGAGAGACGATGATCATAATGGACAGCTTTGCTCTGCCAGTGGAGGGTACGGAGACTAGGGTGAACGCACAAGCTGCAGCCTATGAATACATGGCTGCATACATAGAGAACGCCAAACAGGTAAGAGTCTGGTACATCTTACCTTTCTCTTTTTCCAGTCAAAGTAGCTGCTAATGTCTGTATTGTTATGAGCCTTTTGGGCGCATTGCATTGCACAACTTCATGATGGCTTCATGTGACCCCCTAGGTTGGGCGCTTGGAGAACGCTATTGGATGGTACCACAGTCACCCGGGTTACGGATGTTGGTTGTCAGGTATTGATGTCAGCACTCAGATGCTCAACCAGCAATTTCAGGAGCCTTTCGTTGCTGTCGTGGTAAGCGCCCATTTTTAGTGTCTGTACTCCACAGATAAAATTAATAGGCTCTGTTTTGAACATCATTATTAGACTTAGCAAATAGCACTGTTTACTACTATTATTAGCACTGTTTATTACTATATACTACTACGTAGTTTTTGTGTATGTCTTTATTATTACTATGTATTATTTTGACATTGCTGCAAAGCATACAGCTGTGGCTAGTTAAATGTTCACTTTTCCAAACTTTGTTTATTGTAGTGGTAAATTCCAAGGATTGGTGCACGCACTGCATGGCTTGACTATCAAATTTACTAGCGGAACTATGTGTGTTTTGTTTATTTATTTATTTCAGATTGACCCAACTCGCACCATATCTGCTGGGAAAGTTAATCTAGGAGCTTTCAGAACCTATCCCAAGGTATATTTTTCACCCTGAGAGAGAGCAAGCACATTGGTCGGCTGTGTTAACAGTATCATAGACAAAGCATTAGAGCGATTTATTTTTGTAACAATCCTGAAAAATATTCATTGTGAGCATTGTAAATTCACCGTTTTGAAAATAATGTCTTGTTCAGTTCATATTAAAATGCCCCACATTTTTTTGCGTTGTGTACATAGGGCTACAAACCACCCGATGAAGGACCGTCAGAGTACCAGACAATTCCCTTGAATAAGATTGAAGACTTTGGGGTGCACTGCAAGCAGTAAGTCAGAAATCCCAACCTCTTATTTTTTTAGGTTTGACAAAACAACATAGAGTTGTGTGCTGAATATTACATACTGACATAATGATTTATATATATTTATAATATTGTGAATACTCTGTGTCGGTGTGTATGGAAAGAAATATTGCCCCAATGACAGTTGTTAGTGAGTGTTGATTGGTATATGCATTAGTGAAATAAAATGTTACATCTATTGTGCAGTTTATTACTTTGGCAGTTAATACATGGTAAATGAATTAGTTATTTTTGAGTTCTGTGGAGCCATTAGTTGGCAGAGTTGTCTTATGCGAGCAGAGAAGCCTATGCCTTTCTCCTTATTCTCCTTTCCTTGATTTGTTTAGGTACTATGCATTGGAAGTTACTTACTTTAAATCATCACTTGACCGCAAATTATTGGAGCTCCTGTGGAATAAATACTGGGTTAACACTCTAAGTTCATCAAGTCTGCTGACAGTAAGTAGACCTAAAAATATTCCGACATATTTATAATTTAATAATGTGAAGACTTGATACATTTTTTTTTTTTTTTTTTAGTGTTTTTATTCTGGTATATGCTTTTGTCACAATGGAAAATGAAAGGTCATGTGACTATTATAGCAAGTGTTTAGACATTAAGTTAGCTCAACTAATGATACTGTTGTACATCATAGATCATCCCCTTATCAACAGCTCTGCAATGTGACAGGGGACTCAAGCCCATTGTGAGCCCCATCAGTCTGTCTCGGGCACTTCTTAAAGACAGCAGACTATCCAAACATGGTGTGTGGGGGGGGGGGGGGGGGTCTCGGTGCCCGGGAAAGAAGACGAATTGACTAGTTGTCAAGAGAAGAGGCCTGTCTGCCAGGGGAGAAACTTTTGTCAGTAATTATTTTGTCACTGGCAGACTGAGGCTTCATGTCATTGTGCTCAGGGTCGCCCTTGCCCCCCACCCCCATCATGTTGCCTCACCTTCAGTAAACATCTGCTGTCTCCGTCGGAGTGTTTTGGCGAACAGATAAAGCTCACAACAGCTCTAAAACATGCAATAATTACTCTTTCTATTTCTCTTCGGTGGCACGTTGTGAGTGCTTGAAGTATTGTTTTTAAAGTGTATGTGTATGTTTGTGTGTGTGTGACCCGGGAAAGCTATGTTCATGACCCAGGTAGACTCCCATTATTTGAGGGTTTTGACTGGTTTGGTAATTGACTGTGCCCTGCAGAACTCGGACTACACCACGGGACAGGTGTTTGACCTGTCGGAGAAACTCGAGCAGTCAGAAGCTCAGCTGGGTCGGGGCAGTTTCATGCTGGGCCTGGACACACACGACAGAAAGATTAGAAACCTTAACATTTTTAATCCATTACTTAATTATTATATGGTTCACAGGTGACATCAAATAAAATTAATTTGTTTATCTGCATCACTGTTGTAATCAGAAAAATATGGATGACATATCCCTTTCTCCACATGAAACTCACAGAAGCCTGGTTAAAAGTGTCTATCAAGGTGGGGAACGCTTAATACTCTCTGTCCAGCAGGTGGCACAACAACCATCACAGCTTTGGGGTTGGACTTGGATCAAACCAAGTCTGAAAGGGGGGGGGGGCATTTTATACGTTTATTTAAACATCCCACTGATACTCAAATGCAGCATAAAGTATTAACTGATGTTTTATTATATTGTTTTTTTTGATAAATACTTATCACAGATCCTTCAACAAAACTGTTGTGCCTTTGTATAATACCTACAGATAGTCCACTCTTGGTCTACTCCAGTGTCATGGCGTACTGACACAGCTTTATTTGGTTTTTTGTCGAAATGGTCCTGTGCATGTCATAGTTGTTTTGTTGAAGTAAATCTTTTACAGGTTAGAAGCTAGACCTATCCCAAGCCATTCACTACAAACATAGTTGTTCTTCAGGGCATAGCAGTTCGGAGGTTTTCTCAGCAATATGGCTGGAAGCAGTATGGCTCAGAAGACTTGGGAGCTAACAAATAGCATGCAGGAAGTTCAAAGTATTGATGAAATTTACAAGTATGACAAAAAACAGCAACAAGAAATTCTAGCAGCGAAACCATGGACAAAAGAGTAAGTGTTGACCTTTTTCTGTGTGGTATATGATGGTGTTAAAGCATGTAATTGACGGGTAGACATGCTAGCCTTTGGTGGACAGCTGGGATAGCATTAGCCGTTTGGCTAGCCAGCTAATTTACAACACCATTGGTCTGTAGTTAGCGGGCTGGTTATGATCGAGTCGTTAGATGCCAACGTTAGACTGTGAGGACTGATATACCTTAATTGCAGGCAAAGTGGTGAGCTATTTTTTTTCTAATGTTGATTCAGCCATCACTACTTCAAATACTGCAAGATCTCAGCTTTGGCTTTGCTGAAGATGGTGATGCATGCCCGATCTGGGGGTAACCTGGAGGTGATGGGACTGATGTTGGGTAAGGTGGACGGAGAGACGATGATCATAATGGACAGCTTTGCTCTGCCAGTGGAGGGTACGGAGACTAGGGTGAACGCACAAGCTGCAGCCTATGAATACATGGCTGCATACATAGAGAACGCCAAACAGGTAAGAGTCTGGTACATCTTACCTTTCTCTTTTTCCAGTCAAAGTAGCTGCTAATGTCTGTATTGTTATGAGCCTTTTGGGCGCATTGCATTGCACAACTTCATGATGGCTTCATGTGACCCCCTAGGTTGGGCGCTTGGAGAACGCTATTGGATGGTACCACAGTCACCCGGGTTACGGATGTTGGTTGTCAGGTATTGATGTCAGCACTCAGATGCTCAACCAGCAATTTCAGGAGCCTTTCGTTGCTGTCGTGGTAAGCGCCCATTTTTAGTGTCTGTACTCCACAGATAAAATTAATAGGCTCTGTTTTGAACATCATTATTAGACTTAGCAAATAGCACTGTTTACTACTATTATTAGCACTGTTTATTACTATATACTACTACGTAGTTTTTGTGTATGTCTTTATTATTACTATGTATTATTTTGACATTGCTGCAAAGCATACAGCTGTGGCTAGTTAAATGTTCACTTTTCCAAACTTTGTTTATTGTAGTGGTAAATTCCAAGGATTGGTGCACGCACTGCATGGCTTGACTATCAAATTTACTAGCGGAACTATGTGTGTTTTGTTTATTTATTTATTTCAGATTGACCCAACTCGCACCATATCTGCTGGGAAAGTTAATCTAGGAGCTTTCAGAACCTATCCCAAGGTATATTTTTCACCCTGAGAGAGAGCAAGCACATTGGTCGGCTGTGTTAACAGTATCATAGACAAAGCATTAGAGCGATTTATTTTTGTAACAATCCTGAAAAATATTCATTGTGAGCATTGTAAATTCACCGTTTTGAAAATAATGTCTTGTTCAGTTCATATTAAAATGCCCCACATTTTTTTGCGTTGTGTACATAGGGCTACAAACCACCCGATGAAGGACCGTCAGAGTACCAGACAATTCCCTTGAATAAGATTGAAGACTTTGGGGTGCACTGCAAGCAGTAAGTCAGAAATCCCAACCTCTTATTTTTTTAGGTTTGACAAAACAACATAGAGTTGTGTGCTGAATATTACATACTGACATAATGATTTATATATATTTATAATATTGTGAATACTCTGTGTCGGTGTGTATGGAAAGAAATATTGCCCCAATGACAGTTGTTAGTGAGTGTTGATTGGTATATGCATTAGTGAAATAAAATGTTACATCTATTGTGCAGTTTATTACTTTGGCAGTTAATACATGGTAAATGAATTAGTTATTTTTGAGTTCTGTGGAGCCATTAGTTGGCAGAGTTGTCTTATGCGAGCAGAGAAGCCTATGCCTTTCTCCTTATTCTCCTTTCCTTGATTTGTTTAGGTACTATGCATTGGAAGTTACTTACTTTAAATCATCACTTGACCGCAAATTATTGGAGCTCCTGTGGAATAAATACTGGGTTAACACTCTAAGTTCATCAAGTCTGCTGACAGTAAGTAGACCTAAAAATATTCCGACATATTTATAATTTAATAATGTGAAGACTTGATACATTTTTTTTTTTTTTTTTTAGTGTTTTTATTCTGGTATATGCTTTTGTCACAATGGAAAATGAAAGGTCATGTGACTATTATAGCAAGTGTTTAGACATTAAGTTAGCTCAACTAATGATACTGTTGTACATCATAGATCATCCCCTTATCAACAGCTCTGCAATGTGACAGGGGACTCAAGCCCATTGTGAGCCCCATCAGTCTGTCTCGGGCACTTCTTAAAGACAGCAGACTATCCAAACATGGTGTGTGGGGGGGGGGGGGGGGGTCTCGGTGCCCGGGAAAGAAGACGAATTGACTAGTTGTCAAGAGAAGAGGCCTGTCTGCCAGGGGAGAAACTTTTGTCAGTAATTATTTTGTCACTGGCAGACTGAGGCTTCATGTCATTGTGCTCAGGGTCGCCCTTGCCCCCCACCCCCATCATGTTGCCTCACCTTCAGTAAACATCTGCTGTCTCCGTCGGAGTGTTTTGGCGAACAGATAAAGCTCACAACAGCTCTAAAACATGCAATAATTACTCTTTCTATTTCTCTTCGGTGGCACGTTGTGAGTGCTTGAAGTATTGTTTTTAAAGTGTATGTGTATGTTTGTGTGTGTGTGACCCGGGAAAGCTATGTTCATGACCCAGGTAGACTCCCATTATTTGAGGGTTTTGACTGGTTTGGTAATTGACTGTGCCCTGCAGAACTCGGACTACACCACGGGACAGGTGTTTGACCTGTCGGAGAAACTCGAGCAGTCAGAAGCTCAGCTGGGTCGGGGCAGTTTCATGCTGGGCCTGGACACACACGACAGAAAGTCTGAGGACAAACTCGCCAAGGCAACCCGAGACAGGTAACGCTTGCCGCCTTTGTTTGTGTTTAGTTGGTGTTTGTTTTACTTTTTTTAAACTATGTAATTGTATCTGCTGATGAGATGTTTCATACTTGTGCAGAAATTAAATTGTGTAGTGGACAAAATTAGGTAGATAGATAGATACTATCCCAAAGGAAATTTTGTCATTCAATAACTTACATTATATGACATTCAGAACAAGGAAATGCACATCCAGAACAAGAAAACAATATGATGAAATCAAAATGAGATTAGAAACCTTAACATTTTTAATCCATTACTTAATTATTATATGGTTCACAGGTGACATCAAATAAAATTAATTTGTTTATCTGCATCACTGTTGTAATCAGAAAAATATGGATGACAAAATGTTTATATTTACAAATACAATTGAAGAACCTCACTGCATGTTGTGCAGTCCATGTGTTTTCGCTTTGTTTGTCTGGGTCACGGATGATTAGTGGTTTGTCGTGGTGGGAGGTCCCAAGCGTTTCACTGCGGCTTGACTGAACAATTGCAGTGATTGCTTGAGTTTCTCCTGAAAGTGCGTTATCTGTTTATTCATCTTCTCTCTGACTCGTAGACATCCTGTCAACGAACTACCTGATCTGTCTGGCGCACCCAAATACTTACCCCTTTATTTCTCCTGTCTGTTCTAGTTGCAAGACGACCATTGAGGCCATTCATGGGTTGATGTCCCAAGTAATCAAAGACAAGCTCTTCAACCAAGTCAATACTTCTGCCAATTAACAGCCCTTACAAAAGTGCATTTGGTTTGTTTGAAAGGTATTCTGTATTTAGTTTTAAGTGTTATAGTTGGATTCTGAATGATCCTGGGGAGACATAATGTAACCCTGGGGAGACATAAATGTAACCCTGTTCTTGCTATCTGAATAAAAAAAGTAAAAAACTACAATTAATGTTATTTTGATAATCAATATAATTTTCTTGATTTTATCTTGTAGCACGTTTCTCACTAAAAACCTAAATACCTACAGTGTTTCCCACAGAATTTAATTCTATTTGTGGTGGTAGGTTTGCAGAATTAACTTGAATGCAAATGTTTTTAACAAATTAGTGCAGCGGGGTTATGATGCTAACCAGATTTAAGCACAATTTAGCCTTCTAGTTGTCTTCTATGCCTTGCAAGATTATTAATGTTGCCTTTAAACATGCATGTAGGTTCGTTGAGAGACGACTGAAACAAGGAGAGGCTTTACAAAGGTGCACATAGGTCTACAATGAAAGAATTCGATCCAATTGAAATAGTACAACATGGAAAATCATTGTGTGGTGGTCAGTGTTGATATTGTGGTGGGCCGCCACAAATAAGTCAATGTATGGGAAACACTGACCTAACTAAAGCTATCACAATCTGAGAAGATAAAAATCCAATAATAATGTTTCATTTTAGGCCATCTATATGTGGTTAAACTGCTCAATCCATGGCCCATCCATTGGACCACACCAGGCCTGTTACTTCTGACATCTGACTTTCTTCATACATCTGTGAGGAAACTCAATCACATAAAACCCTTGTGAACTTCTTTTGCCCCTATATCTCCTACCTCTGTTCACTGCCGTCACTCATTGGATTTTTCTGTACTTACACAGTCATGAAGCCCTTACCAGTATGTCTGAATCACCCAAGGGTTTGTATAATATATTTTTCTTTACTGTGTGAATACCAGCAGACTCTTGAAAGGTATTCTCCTTGGGGTTTAGTGTAACATATACTCTGACATTTCCATCTAGCATGACTTTCTGGCATAGGCTAGACCCTTCTCCTTGAACACCATGCAACATGAGTTTAACACTTTAACAAAGACCATGGATGGATTTCTCCACAACAACAAAAAAAACAACCACCAGTCATTTCAGTTCCAGCCAGTCATAGCATTACATAATGGAATAACAAACTCGACCGGCCACGTCGGGCTCAAAAGTAAACACGGGCTCCCGTGCATGGGACGTCTCGAAAGAGAAAGCCGTGGCGCAGGTTGTCTCTGTTTGGTACACAATCCTTCAGGATCCTGAGTCCTGACGCTGTGTTGTGTCCATGATGCATCACAGAGGCCGCTGCTCCACACACAGGAGCCTATTCAGCCCTCGTGTCTGCACTGCATCGCCACGGACACTGGATGGGCCTGCATTTTCTTACACATAGCAGCTCTGGCATCAATTAGCATAATGATTTTTTCACATTACAATGCTGTAGTTTTAATGCCTTGTTTTAGAAATAAGAGGTTTATTGAGTTAGCCCTAATGCAATTTGTGTGTGTATTTTGTTTTATTATCATTATGGGGGGGGGGGGGTAGTTGTATAATGAAACATACACACTGTCTATTTTCAAGGTCTTTAAATATATTCAGTAAATGCATTAATGAGGCCTGTGAACTTCACCACATAGAAATGCTAGACCAAAGGATTGTTAAAGGAAGTGTGTGTGTGTGTCTACAACCATACAACTTAGGTTCACTTTTCACACAACAAAACTGACACAGTATATTAATTACCCATACAGTATGTTTCTAGTTATAGTAAGGCCTTGTTAAATTACACAGGAATTCCACTCCATTTACAGAATTCAAAGAGAATGTATTAGAATAATAAATAAGCATTGTTACATTTGATACATTTTTGTCAATAGCAGTGGTTTTGAAAGTTCAGTGGAGTGATAAGTCTAACTAATGATGAATGGCTATTTATCACCGGCCACCTATTAAGAATCCAGCCAGGGGAACGAAAGGCCTCTGCCCAGGGTTGAAGATATTTGGTACCAACGGTGTTTACTTTGGATCTCCAAATAATCTTAACAAGCGTGGTAGTGAGAGGTTGAAACATGCTCTGAGCCCCACGGGGAAAGCCCTGGAAAAGAAGAAGAAGAGGGGGTGGGGGAAGAGTCTCAGTGCTCGATTTCCTCCCTGCCAAGTACTCTGCATGCGTAAATGGAGTCAAGTCACTCAATCTCAGGAAGCTCGTTCCCTGACGTTATATAACAATGCACGGGTCATTGCTGTGACTCGCACACCCACAACCTCCACGGGTCCCGCATGTTGCCAGAAGGAATGATGCAGATTATTACTGGATGTAACCTGATCTGGAACTCAGGACTGTGTAAGGTGGGGGTGGACAACATTCAAAATTGTTAAACCGATAAACATGAGCTCTGATTACAGCATGTGAATTTCTGAAAGAGCTCTACCTTGGAACGCCATGGTCTTAGGAGTACATCTATAGGTCATGAGCCAACATTTAACAAGGTTTAATGATGTTTCTTTATTTGCCCCCTTCATCGAGGTGCAAAAGATACTTGTTTCTGCTGTGACCTCCCTAGTTATTGACTGTGAAATTCCATTTGGCACACATAGACTGTACTTAAGTGCTGATTCCATATCCACCAAAATTAATTTATTGAAAAACAAACAGATTAGCCAGCCCATGCATGATTTATTATATGTCAGTGTCATGTCCAACATCTGGAATAAGAAAAGGAACAAAATGGTATTTCACTGATTGATTCTGTCCCCATCAGTATTTTCCTCCTAAAAATGACTTCCAATGACTTCCTTAGACATTTCCCTCTGAATGAATCTAGTCTGCCAAAACCAACACTTGTTTTACAAAAGACTGGGAAAGGGAAATATGATAATGGAATAAACTTTTACACACAGAGACTTACATTTTAGACATGCATGAACATATGTACAACAGTGAATATAATGCATTGCCAGGTCAAAAGGTAATCTGCAGATTTATTAGGCCTACCTATACAGAATTACTGTAGGCCTAAAGGTTGTGTTTTGTTTTAGTACTTGACTGCTGTAAAAATCCTGTGAATCTGATCAATTAGTTAATGCCAAAGCCAGGTAGGGTAATTCATCTACTCTGTCCTTGGTGAATTCTCATGTTTGTTTTAGGATTGGTTGCCTTTAGGTGGTGTTTTATTGGGGTTCACCATGTCCATGCTATTAATCCCAGTGTGTCGACATTTTATGAGCATGCAGATTGGTATCATCTATCTGAGAATGTATGTTTTTTGTCTGTGTCAAAAGCTAAGATAGTGTATGGTAACTGGCCTGAGAGTTTCACTTGTCCCAAATCTTCTCGCGTTGACGTCCTCCTTTCCTGCTTGTCTTTGCACTGTGCAACCATAGCAACCATCTCCCCAAACAATGTAATGTTTGGTGGCTCGACCTCGATTCAGTGGTGAATAAAGGTGATTAAGACCAGGTGAAACGCAATAAGGAGGTGACAATAACAGTGAGTGTAACCAAGTCAATACTTCAGCAGGTTTCATCAGTGCATTAAGGTGAACAGTTTAGTAACTTGGTGCTGAAAGATTCCTAAGGTAAGTGATGCAGAAAAGCTAATGCTAGCTGTATCGCTGCTAACTGTTATCAACTTCATCTTAAAATATTGAAGGTGTTACGTTTGAAGACTGAGACTGGAGAACATCTTTGAAAGTCAGGTTATGTTAGCCTTCTCTTGTAGCTTAACGTTACATCATACTGCTTATGTAGGCTACTAAGATCGTTGTAAGTGATTCAGAATGCTGCGTGCTGCCTGGTCTCCAATCAGCCAAAAAGGACACATGTAGCACTAACTCCTCTCTTAGTTACTCTCCACTGGCTCCCTAGTGGCCAGAATTACATTTAAATCCCTCACTTTGGCCTATAAGACACAGACTGGATCTTAATGATCAAGATCCCCAACCACCCACTGCGGTCTTCTGATGAGCGTCTGTTGTCTCGACCAGCCATGGGTCAAATTCAAGATTCTTTTCCTCAGTGGTTCGGTTCCTTGTTGTGGAATGAGTTGCCCAGTGCTCTCCGTTCCTGTGATTTTGGGTCTTTCAAGAGGGGTCTAAAGGCAGATCTGTTCAACATGCATTTAGTTTATTAAGCGTTTTATGCATTATGGTTTTGTATATTATAGTATTTATTTATTTTCATTAGGCTATTGATTGGATTGACATTGTTGTGTATTACTATTCTCCTTAATGTAATCTTACCAACTTTTTAAATGGTTTACTGTTAAATGTAACTTTGTATTGTTGTTATTTGTATGTCACATGTGGACAAAAGCGTCTGCTAAATACCATAACCATAACCATCTGGGATTCTCCTGTTATGGCTTGTCTGTCGTTTTAACCAAAAAGCCTTCTGTAGCCTGTCACATGTAGCGCACTCACACACAGACCTTTTTATACATTCAATGACTCAGACACACACACACACATGTTGAAAGCGAAAACAACTAAACAAAACAATTGCAGATAAATATCTCTTTTAAGCTGTCAAGTTTACTGTTTGTAGGCCATGTATGTTAATTGCTTTATTTTATATTGGCTGATACATTTTTGATGTCAAAGACATTTGAACTTCATGGGATTTGGGATTCCCAGGTTTCCTTATTGAGATATCATCAGACCAAAATCCATCATGCCAACTCCTTGAGGCAGTGCCTTGATACACATAGAGGAAAGACCTCACTGCTGTCAGATTTAGGTGATTTTTTCTGGATAATGACCTTTTGATCAGTGTATTACTGATCTACAAAGTGGGAAAAGTAAACATGTATTATTTTGGCATTTATAAAAGATTTTACATGCACCCCACTAAACAGTTTTCCAGTTGAGACATGGTTTCACCTCATATGGTGTCTATGCTAAAGTGGTTTGAACTTAGACTAGCCTACCAACCCTGACAGAGGAATCTTATGCTGGAAGGAAGTAGGCCTGTATCAAGCCTGTCTCAGGCAGGCCAGGGTCAAGATAATATGCAAACCTCAAGGGCATTATGATATAACTTTTCTGCCTCTCCCTTGGCAATCAATTGATCTTCTCTCATCACAACCTGTCTTGCACACAGAGGCTGTCGCTACTGTGCATTTCACCTTTGACCTCTTCAGCCTTGTTTTTGAAATGCTGTTTTTCTGAGGCAGAAAGAGGGGAGTTAATGGTTTTAACATCAATCATCTGAAGTACCTTTGGGTAACACTGTCAGATTTTTGCTGGTTAGGTCTACAGCCCATTTTTCCCTGTTTTAAATTGATTTTAATTGCAGTTCATATATGCCGGATGATATGATATAGTTTCATTTTAGTGTTTTACCATTGATGAATTTATTACAAAAAGGAAATTTAAATAATTGAATTTAATTCAGACTTAATTACTAATAATTAACTTGTGAGTTAATAGGTGTAGTATTTTAAACTAATTAAATGAAAAGATCTTTTTAAAGTTTCAACGTAATTAATATTTGTCTCTCATCCGCTTCTTATTTGTCATTTACAGACTTCTGTGGCACTGTCCCATGACTGCTTTGACAGAGAAATTTTCTTCTTTTTGCATTTTGGTGTGACGAGCCATCATGGTCCGTCTGACTGTAGATCTGATTGCCAAATACAGCAGTCGGTCTAAGAATAAAAAACACCACTCCCTCCCACAATACCTCAAGAAAGTGACCCATTTAAACTTCTCAGACAAGAACATAGAGGAGATTGTGAGTACTGTTTTCATTGTGTGCTTCATTTTACTGGATATATTTAGATTATTTGTGCCAACATTAAAGCATGTGAAAGGGCCATTATTTCCCATAGAATATTTTAGCATTGCTAAATATTCACCTATTAAATATGTGGTTATTCATTTTTGGTAATGCTCTTCTACCACAAAACCTTTTTCTACAGGATGACCTGTCTATGTGTCTAAATCTCACAGTCCTGTACCTGTATGACAACCAGATAACGCACACCTCGAACCTGGCCCACGCCTCCAACCTCACCCACTTGTACATGCAGAACAACAACATCATGCACATCGAGAACCTTTCTGCTCTGAGCAAGCTTACCAAATTGTGAGTGCAGGGCAAGACCTCCCACGACATACACAGTTACATGTGGGGGAGTGAGCGGTGGTTGGGTGAAAACAGAAACGGGGCTCTTTGAAATAGGATCAGCCTATTCTGCCTGCTAGTGTTGGTGATATGAAATAACAGAAACAACAGTAGTGTGTTACCTGATCTGGAGAGGGACTGCAGAGGTCTGTGCTGCTGCTATGTGTGTGATGGTAGTGGCAGTGCTGCCGTGACAGAGCTGTGGCGGTGATGTGTTGTGTCAGGTATCTTGGGGGAAACAGCATCATGGTGGTGGAGGGTCTGGAGGCGCTTAAGGAACTGAAGGAGTTGCACGTTGAGGGCCAGAGGCTGCCACCGGGAGAGAAGCTGCTCTTTGACCCCATGACCATACACTCGCTTGCAGTAAGAAACCCCATTTACACTCAAACCTTTTATCAAGATAACTTCACTTTTAGGCTTAAAACATGGGCTACCTATACATCAACCTCAGGTTCAGGCCATGGCATTACAAGAACCTGATATTGAAACTTAAAACTCACCAGTCCTATTTTATAAAATGTACAGGCATATGCTACCTCCCAACGCTGCGCTCCTCATGGCAGTCCAAACTTTTCTCATCTGTAGTTCACGCGTTCACGCGCCAGTCCTACCAGAGCAGGGGAGTCCCTCTCTGTCTTCAAAAACCCCCTGAAGACCTTTAGACCTCCAAGAGTACCTCCTCTCTTAGTACTACTAACAGTTGAAAATGCTTAATCTGGCACTTACACCTTTTTCCCTACGTTGACTATCCCTCCTCTCCCTCCCTTGACTTCGCTTGAACTGTTATTCTATTCTGTGTGGTAGTGTAGTGGTTAAGGAGCTGGGCTAGCGTGCAGTAGCCTGAAAGTTGTCGGTTCAATTCCCGGCTTCCACCGTTGTGCCCTTGAGCAAGGCACTTAACTCCAAGTTGCTCCGGGGACAATGTGATCCCTTGTAATATAGCTGACATATGTAAGTCACTTTGGTCAAGAAGTGTCTGCTAAATGTAATGTAATGTAATGTACTTATTGCTGCACGAACAATATCCTAGTGGTGCTATACCTTTATTGTACCTTGATTGTTGTAAATTGCTTTGGATTACAACAAAAAAAACTATTTTTGTAAATGTAAATGTAAGGTTGAAGTTGAAGTAGCAATGAATTGGTTATTGGTTAGAGTACATTAGTAGAAGATGCACACTGCCCAATTATATTTAGTATAGAGAACACTACATAAAGATGTTCTGATAATGTTAACATGAGCCAAAATCTTTTTCTGTAAAAGAGTCATCATACAGTATGATTTCCATGTTATTATCAATTACTGATCTCTTCAGAGTGTAAAATAACAGAGAGAAAATGTAAAACCACACACCGCAAAATTACCAGAGGTCAGTGCCATTGCCAAAGAAGTGGGTCCTAGTGTAAGTGAGATGAAAAAGATCTTTTCCACTTGTAAGGTGGTCCAAAAATCAGATATAATGTGTTTGGCTCTCCAGAGCCTTCTCAGTTTAAAAGCACCCTCTGTTTTCCTCTGACATATCATCAAGGACTGTTTATTCATCGGGCCGTGAGTAAATACAGTGCAAAGTTGCACATTTTGTTTATTTTGATAATTAATTAAATTACAGCACACTTGCAGGAACTGCATCTTACCCCCTCAGCTTGGAGGAAATTCTCTCCATTTAAAACCAAATAAAACTGCATAGCCCAAAAGAAATGGCACCTCCTCCCTTCAAAAGGAGTTTTGTAAGCATCTCTGGGATGTGATATCTCTGTATTCACTGTACTGTTAAGTCTACTGTAGCTTTTAATGTGTTGTATCATCAGGCATCACTGTCTGTCCTCAATATCAGCAAGAACAACATTGATGAAATCAGGGACCTGGTTCCTCTGACGAAGCTTACCCATTTCTATGCGACAGACAACCAGTTGAATGACATAGAGGTGAGTGGAAACCTCACTGCACTTCTCTGCAGGAAGACAGACATTCACTCACAATATGGATAGACAGAGGTGTGCATTGGAGTGGTATAGACCTTATGCACAAACGGCTCTTCAGGTAGCTCATTTGTTTCCTGTGGAGTGTTAGCTGTGTTGTAACGGCATCTACTGTTATATTCTGCTCCTTACAATGAAAATATTGTTTGCCCAATATTAACAATTTCAACGCATGCATAAATCCTTTCACATCGTAACACGGTGATTCACTAGGTGCAACAACCAACTGGGTCCATGTAGACACTAATTACATTAACAATAGCGGCAGGTTCAAACACACCTGGAAACAAATGCGGTACCTGAAGAGCCTTTCATGCATAAGGTCCATTGGAGTAGAGAAAAGCTAACTTTCAAAAGTACTGCTGTATTTGCTAGGTTTGTACTAGACAGTACCAGCAAACAGTGCCGCAGCAGAGAAATATGTGTGGTGGCATTGCACATGAGCATCAGCGAGGTCTGTGACACACTGTTGATCAGAGATTATTCACATAATAAAGTTGTGTTCTCTAGTGATGTGTGAAACGATATGGAGAACAGGGTGCTAAAAAACTAAATCCCTCAAATCCTGCCAGTTCCTGGTCCCTGGATTTGCACAGGCTCCGAATTATTCAACAAATCAGCGAGGTATTCCCCAGGGACAAGCTCTGCTGACAACTTAAACAAGCGCAAATTTCTCCCTTTCCTCCAAGGGCTGATTTTGCTCGGAATCACGCATTTGATACCCTTCCTCCACCACAGAGTTGCATGGGAGAATCATCTGAAGCAAGCAATATATTTTACTTTCTTTGAGCTAATACTGAAAAATCTGTTGTTTTTCCTTTATTTGTAATGTTACAACCCAGGAAGCTCTCTTGTTTCCCCCAACTAAACCAAAGCATTTAAAAGTAGCAAAAGTAGTCTCAGCTTAAAACATAAGCCTTGGTTGGGATGCCCCTGTTTAAAATAGGGTGACTTGGACCGAATCTAGTCTCTACTGACTTCTGACAGATATAGCTGCTGCAGGTAATTGCAATACATGTGTCACAGGCAGCTTTCATGTTTAGTAGATATCTCCTGTAATTTATACAACCCCGTGGCCACGTATTGATTGGGCGAGGACAGCACCGGCAGGATCAATCCCTCCTTTGGCACAATCTGGCCCTCAGAATCCACAGAGGCATTATGGATTTTTAAAATAGATTATGACAGGCGAGGAGCCCAGTGACAAATGGGTGTCTGCAGAGGCCGTTAGCGGCGCGTGGCCAGACTGCAAGGGCTGGGGCTGGTGGGGTTGTGAAGTGTTTGGGGTGGGGGGGGGGGGGGGGGGCACTGGTCAAATACAGGTTCATAACTGGCCATCATTAGTCCACTGTTGGGGCCAGTGGAGGACTCAGCCAGAGCCCACTCTCAGCGCTTACACACGGGAGGGCAATTTGGCGCTGCCGGGGCAGTTCCCAGCCAGGCTTCTGTGAGTGACGGGCCTGACACGATCATTTATCAAATGCCTGAGAGCAGCGCGCTCCGCTCTGGGGTAACCCCGCGAGAAGCTGATTGCAGGTGGACTGAAAAGTGGAAGCACTTTAAGTTGAGACAGGAAGGCAATGAACAATCAGAGCGTGTCCAGAGAGTATTCATATTTCCAGGCCGGGATTAATGTGCCTTTAGATAAACATACACTGTGGGGCAACATGCTGGAGGACTGGCGCCCCGGGGAACTTGTTAGTTAAGCCATGCCTTGTGACAGTATTTATTAGAACATGTCCTGTTTATGCATGTACTTTCCCCTGCATTGACTTCATATTGTTAAACACGCTTTCTGCCTCTGTTTGGACAGTTGAGGAATTGTACTCTTAATTTGCTAATGACATGTGTTGGGGAATTTGTAAAAATATTTTTGTAAGACTTTACTCTCTGTTTAATCACCAAATGCACATTTTGCGTGTTTAATTTATGGTGTTTAATTATAATTTAATTTGATAAATTAGCTTTATTTAGAATTACACATACCGTGTGATAGATGGATGGATAGATAAGATAGATAGATAGATAGATAGATAGATAGAGATAGACTTTATCCTTTTTGACACTTGTCACCCCCTTTCTTTTATTTGTTTAGGACTTAGAGATAGTGTGCAGCCAGTGGCCTGAGTTACTTCGGCTGGACTTGACTGGAAACCCCATATGCCAGCAACCCAAATACAGAGACAGACTCATACCTGTGTGCAAAACACTGGGTGAGGAAATCCACATGCAGCATATTTTGTCATTTTAATAAATAAATGCCATTGTTACATTTTATTTAAAAAAAATATGTGATCTTCATAATCAAGTCTTCATAACATTTCTGTTATGATATTGAAGGGATAACTGTACAGACATAATTTTAAAGCTTGTTTGAATTTAGACTGTTTCTACAGAAATTATTGATGAAAAATTGGATGGGGTGGGGGGGTAATGAATGGAAATAATAAAGTGTCATGATAATGATCTAAAGTTATTTTGCTTTAGAGGACCTTGATGGTAAAAAAATCAATGAGCTGTCCAGGCAGTTCCTAATTAACTGGAAAGCCTCCAAAGAAGCAAAGAAGAAACTGAAGGATGAGAGAATCATGACAGGACAGATTATTTACCCCTTCGATGGTGAGAGAATAGAACACACCGCTGCAGTAGATTCCGTGCTGCTGGGTGCTCAATATGCACACTCTTGATTCTTTAAGCTTTGCAAACACAGGTCAATATAAAGGATCTGTGGCATTGGCATTTGTGTACATCCACAATAACATCACAGTGAATGCCCTCAAAGATTATGTCAGTCAGGGCTTTGTTTCAAACAAAGTGCCATTGCATGGGTGTTATATTGACACACTTTCAACTGAGTGAGTGCAACTGAGTGAGTGCACAAGAATTCCATAGGAACAACTCTTGTTTTATCCTCCTGTGTATTAAGACCCCACTTGTTTTACAGTTGCCATTCACGCGGTCCCCGAATGTTCTCAAATCGTCCCCTACGGCAGCTTCAAGGGCAAGAAATGGACGAAGAACTTCGGCAGACCCATTGCTAAGAGCAGGACGGATGGTGCGAAAAGTGAATGCTGTAAACTGAGGTGCGGTATGAGAAGTACAGTACAGTAGATGTCTATTAACCTTACTTCTATTACATTCCTACATATCTGTCTTTAGTATGACACAAAGGTTAGTTGAAACTTAAAGACTCAGATATCAATGCGATTTTATGCCCCTTAATGTGTTTTTAAAAATTTGGGGAAAGACATTTTGCCTGTATAATTAGTCCAAAATAATTATCAGTAACAAAGTATTCTTATTCTGTAAGACACGTATAATTAATTTCAATCAGCAAATGAATAGGCTACAAAATGTATTAACAAATTTGAAACAATGTCTCACCTAAATGTTCCTGAATAACTATTCTCTTTTCTTTTTAAATGTTTGATGAATGGTCTGTTGTTTGTCAAATGTTTCAACTACAGTTTTTTTCTCTTTCTTCCTGTACAAATAAACATCTTACAAGCTCTGGGGGCATAGGTCAAGCATGAGCTCATTATGTGTAGAATAAGCACAGCACTGCCCTTTTGATTTCAGATCTTACTTTACAGACACTTTGGCTCTTTAATTTGATAAGTACAGTGCTAAATCTTGCAGTACAATGTGTGTGTGTGTGTGTGTGTGTGTGTGGGTGTGTGGGTGCATGGGTGTGTGGGTGCATGCAAGCGTGCGTGTGAGAGAGAGAGAGAGAGAAAGAGAGAGAGGAGGTGTGTATTTGTGTATAGGTATCCACTATCTCATACATTTTGAATTTAACTGGATTAGCACTGGATTCCACTTTATCATATTAGGATATTAGTTATTAAATCACTGTTAATATATATATTTTGTATTGCTTTTATTTTTCACAAAGGCTACGGTGATAATTTGACAAAATTCACCAATTACTTCTGGAAGCATCATCTTGTGAAACATGCTTTGTCTCATAATCATAATCCAAATGTAATCCAAATTAATTTATTTGTGTAAATGCATTGATATCTTTGCAAATGGACAATACAACCAATATCAAACAATATACCATATGTAAAATGCAAGATACAACAAATATAATCAAATACTGTATAGATAAATGTATGCCAAAAAAGGTTAGATTCAGCTTTTTTTGTTTTTGTTTTAGATGCAAGGAAGAATTACAGTAAATCTCAACACTTCTGTGAAACTATTTCTGTGATACTTATGAGACACTTCTACTGGCAAACCTGACAACACTTCTGGGTCAGGTTTCCCAATAATGTTGTCGCGTTATGAAGATTGTTAAGAGTCTTTGTTCCTATGTACACCTTAACTGCCTTAAGGTATACCTAATGCTATGGCTAAGAAGCTGAATCTGTGTTTCTAGCATACATAATTTGTATTCAAATAGTTTTGAGCATGCGTGAAATTGGTTTGATTGACATGACAGTGGAGGTGATCATAATATCAATAAGAATTTTTGACAAGAAGTCAAAATGTAATAAGTGATGTGTGTAGGTAACATGTTATTTACTTATATATTTCAAAGAAATAGAAACTTAAAGCAAAACAATTTATACTGATTTTTTCCCTTTTTATTAAATGAAGCAAAAAATGTAATGCAACACATATACAGCTCAGGAAAAAATCAAGAGACCACTGCACATTTTTCTGATATCATCCTATGGTTGCTGAGTGACATTCAAATGAGTTGACAGTCATATTCAAATTTGCAATGGTCTCTTAATTTTGAATATGACCGTCAACTGATTCGAATGTAAATCAGTAACTCTACGATGACATCAGAAAAATGTACAGGGGTCTCTTAATTTTTTCCAGAGCTGTAGGTCTTCCTTGGCAGTAAGTGCTGGTTTTGCCACTAACACGAAACTTTTAAGCTCTAAAACGTTTAAAAATCTGAAAATTGTGTTAACTGTTCAGTATAGCTAAATGTTGGTCCAGACATATGACTTATGCATATAGCTATAGGTATAGCTCATAAGTGACGTAGTGTTAAGGTTTCAGGAAACAAGGCCCTGACGTGTGTGTGTGTGTGTGTGTGTGTGTGTGTGTGTGTGTGTGTTTGTGTGTGTTTGTGTGCCCCTCAGGTCACGGAATGTAAAGTTCCCAATAAGGGTTGGGAACCTTCTCACCGACTGCCATAAAACTAGGAGTCATCTCGTGTTGCTTTAAGGGAGGATACAACTGGCACTCTTCACCTAAAACATTTTTTTATATAATTCCTTTCCCCATACATATACCTTTAGTCTATTTATTGTCTGTCTCTCTCTTTCACTCACACAGTCTCCCTCTCTCTATCTGTCGCTCTCACATACATACATACACACACACGTGCGCACGCATGCACACACACACACACACACACACACACACACACACTGTCACTGCAGCGTCTGGAGAGGATCTCTGCCCTCTGAAGATTGAAGTCTATAGCCATAGTTTGCCACTGTCACTTCCCTGTCAGTGTGGAACATTTCACATGGATGGAACACACTGCTCTGTGGACTGTGCTGCAATTCCACAGAACAAGTCCTGTTTCAGCTCCTCTGCCCCCTGTTTGAAATATGACTAATATATAGTTTCATATTGCGCTTGTTCTAGTTTATTGTGAAACCACAATTAAAATGACATTACCTTTACAGAAATGAATCTTGGATCTTATTTTCACTTATTTTAATTCCTTGGTGATTATTCCTTGAGTTATTTATTAGCTAAACTACTATCTCACTGTTTAGAATTATTGTTAAAATAGCTTGAGTCCTGCACCCTCAGAGTAAACACATGGCTATCTGAATAAATACTGGATGAGATAAATAAATAAATAAATAAATAAACTATTCAACAGACTGAAATACCAACAAACAAAAGTGAAGCATACTTTTTATTATTCATAATATTGCACATAGAATTCAACTTTGAATTTTAAAAAACACTAATATCATGTTTTACCCAAATTGCTTTCTTTCTGTCACGAATTAATTTAGGCCTTTACTGAAATCTGAGCATCTTTTTAAGACCTTTATGGCTGCAGCCTTCCAATGTTAACATGTTCATTCTAATAATCTCACACAAATAACTGACTGTTTTAATGACTTTTTGGACGTCCGCAAGGTGAAAACTCACCATAAAGAAAATTTCCAATTGCTTTCATTAGCCTACATTTCTCGATCGTGTCTCCGTTTGAATGTAAACTAATCATCTTGCAATTCTCACTCTGTTACAAAAAAATCGCTGCATCGAATAAACATTCTTTGGCCATTGTATTACTGGTGCGTGGCTTCAGTTTCCTGCGCAGCCTATACCTTTGAGTGAGCCCTAAAGAGTGTAACCTCTGAAAGATGGGGAGTAATTAAGCAGAGAAGCTTACTTAACCTTTTTGCTTTACCTCATAATTAGTGGCCTGGAGCGATACTGTTACTTCATCCTTACAAAAACAATGTTTATTAAGAACAGTCTGAGATATACATGTTATGAATAATTTCATTCATTAATTTGCCGACATCTCCGTTTGCGGACCTTGGAAATCAGGGTGATTAATTTACTAGTCTCTCAAGAATTTCCTCAAGCTTGCCTGTTGATTGCAATGTTTGGGTCTTATTTATTAGCTGTGTCCCAGAAAATGAAACTGTGTATGCTTTCTGCAACTACAAACACTATGGAAATATCCTCTTACTAGCGCATTACTGAGAATTGTTAAACTAATCTAGAGGTCAACTGCAGTTTTTGCAAGATGCAGATAAACGATGGGAGCACTTGTAAAAACATCAGCTATTTCGATTAAATATTTAAAAGAACTCCCTCTCACGAACCATGTGCTTTTATATGCTATTAACGTACACTATTTATCTCTAGATTGAGGTCTAGCAAGAAATACGAGATGATCCCCCAACGGCAGGAAAAAATGCTGCCTCTGGCGTTGAAAATAGGTCTTCACTCTCCGATAGAAATACGTTGCGAAAGTGAAAAGAGCAAGGAGCCTCGGTGGCTGCCAGGGAGTTTTAAGGGTTTTTGATTAATTGCACCAGAGTGAAAGACTTGTCAGCTCTTTGCGTTACCAATAAATTAGAGGCTCCTGAGACTTCTGCAGTCATTCAGGTATAAGCGCAACGTGTGCAGGGGCATCACCGCACCTCCAGTAACCTCGCCCGGTTTATATAGATTTTTGGGGACTTGAAACTGGACTAGTTGGCTTTGCATCTCCTGAGCGGAGCAGCAAGAAGCCACGTATGTGTGTTGAGACACAACTACTTTGATGTATGCAGTACGTTTACATCATTGCATAGGAGAAAAGGTAAGACAGACATTTTCATACTGTTAGTGTTCTGAGATATTTTTGGGGGGGAAACATGGTTTGTCCCTTAAGTGCTTTATTTTTAAAAGCTTCCAACTTCTGCACGACTTCGGGTGGAGTGGTTTGTGCATGTTTTCCACTTGTTTGGGAAATGTTGGTTACATGTGCATTTATTTTGCTGTTTGTCAGTTATGAATACTTAACTTAATGCACAACACCACTGAACAATCAACACTATCAATATTCATGCACAAGTCATTAGGTATTTATCGCAGCAGCGACAGATTTTGATATTTGCCTGGGCTTTATGCATGTTCATCAATCAGGCACTGACAGCAAAGGTGACTTTAATGTGGTCTTTAGGATTTTCTACATTTTGACAGTGTGTTTGTCGAATCTATCAAACAAGACATGTGTTGCCATTCAGGTTTAGAAGTGGTCCCTATGGTTGGAAGACAGACGATCCGCATGGATGGTGGAAATGGTCCACTGACAGTTATGGATGAGAGTCCCACGTCAAGCCCCAACTCTAGTCCCAGTCCCGACATGCTATCGACTGAAAGCCGGCGCACTGAGGCCCTGTCTCGCTCCAGGGTGGTCCCGGGCAGCAGTCTTGGAGGCAGAGGACGTCCTGCCGCAGCTAACGCCGCCCGGGAGAGGAATCGGGTGCAAACACTCAGACATGCGTTCTTGGAGCTACAGAGAACTTTGCCATCAGTGCCACCGGATACGAAACTGTCCAAGCTCGATGTTTTGATTTTAGCCACTACGTATATTGCCCATTTGACACGAACCTTGCAGGAGGAAGGAGTTGAAGAGGGAGAGAGCACGAGACAAACCGAGGCATTACAGTCACTCAAAGGTGATGGATACCTGCACCCTGTAAAGGTAGGCGTCACAAAAAAGACCTCTAATTTATTTGAACATATAATGCATGCTATAAAAAAATACCCCCCCCCCCCCTTAAATTACACCAGTGATTTAGATGAAGATGAAGTGATTTAGAGAATTAGATGAAGTTCTGAATTAGAAACGTTTTGCCATAAAGGCCCAACTGCAGTTCACACTGATACTGCCAAAAATACAGCAACATGTTCTCATTGTCCTCTTGTTTGTGTAGTGAAATATATTTCTTGTGCTTTACAGAAATGGCCCATGCGATCACGGCTGTATGTAGGCGCTTCAGGACAGTTCCTAAACACCCAGACTGATAATCAAGCAGCATCGTCATCGTCATCCTCCCAAACGAATTAACTTGCATGTCAATCTTTTTGAGTCAACAAAGGACTGTTTTTTGTTTGTTTTGTTGAAGGTTGATGAGTCTTTTATAGGCTAGCCAATTTCCAGTTTTCTTGTCTGTCTCTCAACCATGCAAAGCATTTGGGTTTGGATCTTCAACTGTAGGCCTACACCAATCCAACAACATTGTGGTGATGGGAAAAATAAGTTGACTGTGCACATTAATATATTATAAGTATGTATACTGTATATACGTTTAAGTTTTGAATTTTCATGTGTTTTACGTGTGTTTCTGCGAGGCTGGGTTCTCCATTAAGTTCTGCAGTTTGGTATATGTTAGGCGGCTGTAGGCCTACCCGGACCTCTCAGAAATTCCGTGTGTTGGGATAATGAGCTTGTCATGCTTGACTTGTAGACTATGCACTTTCAGTTGAAACATTTGCACTAAATGCATGTGTGAATAACTTAACATTCGTCATGTGAAGTGGAGTGTCAGAGGCGCTCAATAGTAGTAGACGTCTCTTTCTTTCTCGTTGTTTTTTCACGAGAGTGATTGCTATGTTTTCGTAGTTTATGAACTTTGGTGAAATGAAGTTAAACCAACAAACATCGTACCGTATATAGTCTATTTAAATTTGATAACAAAACATAACAAAACGTCTATCATTTGCAGACGATGAGTCTTCTGATCTTCTTCGTTGTTTTCCCACCTTCTGTCAAAATATGAGTGAATGATATGATGATATAATAAATAAAATGTAAATATGGATGTAAATGCATATTTACGTGCCATTTGTGCTTGATTTTAAGTACTGTGTGCAGACAGGCCTAGGCTATGGGTGGCCTTTTAGTCCACAGTTCTAATAAACCCATAAAAATGTGCCATTGGATAAGCTCAAAGCATCTAATCAAAGCATTGACTAAGTCGGTGTAGGTCTACGAGATCAAAAAGGTTGACGGGAAAATAATGCAATAGGAGGTAAAACAACAGGGGGGAAATCTATTATTATTTTCAAGTTGTCATCTGACCCTACCACTGCCAAAAAAAACTTTATGCAAAATTATCTAGACCTTCTGTTATCCATATTTGTTGATTGAAATTAAACAGAGACCTAATTAATTAGGTAGGCTATTAATTAATTAATTGGGTATTAATTGTATTAATATTTCCTGAATGAAGTTCATAGGCCTAAACCTACAGCATATCTTAAAATATATTTCCTAACTTTGTAAATTAAAGGACAATTCCCTTCAGAATTTACTATTGGATCTGATTGTTTCGCAGGCCTCGCGGTGATAGGCCTAACCTAGAATCGTTTTTATAGGCTATATTTTATTTAACTTTAAGTTGTAACCTATCCAACGACTTCAATTGTTGAAGTTTATGGATGCATTTCCTAAATGTATTTTCCTTTAACTAAATATCTGACGGGTGGTTGCTGGAATAATATCTAACATGCTCTGCTATCCTTGTTCTCCATGTTTGCTGTACATTTTATTATGTAGCAGTTTTTTTACCCACTATGCGTCAATGTTTCTTTTATATTCCGCGCATGCGCCCATCGTTCGACCTCTTCTCAGCGGAAGCATGCTGGCAAGCATGGACCCAGCCTACAACTGTTGCAGATTGCACGGTTTTGCGTTCAATTTAACAGGTAATTTGCGTCTTTCAAATCACCTTTTTTTTTAATTTAGTAGTTAATGACATAGCATGCATTGAGTTAAGATAATAAAACCTACTGGATTCTATTTTAGCCAACCTAAAGGTAATGGGCTAGCATGTTATCTGCTCACCAGTGCATTTAACGTTAGCTAAACTGTCCGTGTAATGTTCATTATGATGGATAGCAGTGAACTACAGAGCAATTACATTCAGTTCAATAACTGTTGGGAGGGAACGTTAACTTAATTATCAAGTTACCATGCGCAAGCACAACACCAGGAAACTGCTAGTGAGCTAACGTTAGTAACTGGGCCTGTTTGCTTTGTCTTCTGTTATCAGTAGTAACGATTGATTTGATAGAAGTCAGCGGTATGTAACATTCTGTGGCATATTTTCCTTTAAGTGGACATGTTTCCTTTGCTTACTCAGTCTAAAATCTTCCACCATTAACGCTTGGCCACGTGTCGGGCAAATAGCCACATGGTATCCCTTGTATCCCTCGACACGCGTCGAGATGGATGGGAAGTAGTTCGGGCTCAAACAAAAGATTTGTGAAAGACTATTTGTGTTTTTATCTGATGTACTGGCATTTTATTTGCAGAGTGATGTACAATATTTATTAAAAGCATATTTTACATTAGGCTGATTTTTGATGCATTTCCGTCGGTATGGGTGGACCGCATATTGAAGGATCATGTTGGCCAACCAACCTTGTTATGGCGATTCGCACGAAGCCGCTTAACACTTGGTAATTAACAAGCAAAGTAAAATTATGACATGCTCAGCTGAAGGTCTAAATGTCCCAACTGGACCAGCCATAAATCATACTGGCAGCTCAGTATCCCTTTTCCAAGAATAAATGGGCCCTTTGCCATTTAGGCTGACATTGTTAGGAGTGTCCCTCACTCTGGCCAGGTCTTGGCCAGGTCCCCTGTGTGTGCCCGCACCGCTGAGGGACTACCCCCACCTAACATGCTTCTGTAGGGGAAGAAGCTCAACTTCGGTGCCCTCTGAGGGGCAGCAGTCTTGGTAAAGGTCCTGACCTTGAGTTGCCTCAGCCCTACTGAGGCCATTGTGATGGCTTGAGCACAGGGCTGCTCCCAAGCTGTGGAACATGCGACCTTTGACCATCAGTGCATTTGTCATAGTTGTCCAATCACGCCAAAGACCTATTGGCTGTTTCTTCAGTGCTGCTTATCTAGAAGTGGTGAAAAGTCAATATTTTAAACATGAGCGACCACTAATTAATTTGTACCATTTCTTTTTTTTTTGTTGAGTCAATTAAGAGTAGTAAGAAAAAGCTCATACCCCAACCGTAACATGATAATTTGACCAAGGAAATGAGAATAAATTGTGGTTTACCATCAGATGTAACTAAATAAATTATAAAACTGTAACTATGAAAATTGGTACTACTGTGTGGGGTAGTATTTTTTTACATTGAGGAAGAGATTTGTCACTTACATGATTTTTGTTCCTATATTACAGATTTGGAGAAGGGGAGTTTCTGCTTTTCTACATTTGAGATGGCAGATGCTGGCAGAAGGTAATTCTAGATGTTAATGGCAGTCAAACACTCTGATATGGATGTGCATGGCATTTAGAGTTCTCATGACAACAGCTACGAATCATAAGTAATAAGAAATAAATATATTAAGTGCCGTTTCTATAATGATTATTTTCCACATTTTCGCCGTTTACCCATCTGACCAAAAACTGGGATGGTGATACTGTGATGCACTGAACTTGAACTTTGCTACTGTGGTTTAAACTGAAAATTAAAGAGCTCTTCCATCATCTAAAAGATTTTTGTTCTTGGATTCTAGATGGCATCGACCAGGAGCAGCATTCTCTCTACCGGTGATTGCAGACTGTGAACACATGAGAATCACTTACTTCTCAAAGCACTGATGACCAATGTATGTGTGTGTGAATTTAAAGTTGTGTTGCGGCCACGTCTACAGATCCTAAAACAAGTGTGCTTGAAAGTATTGTGAAGTGCTAGAGTTTTGCTGTTTTTAAATATGATGACTTTCACATTTTTGCCGTTTACCCGTCTGACCAAAAACTGGGGTGGTGACACTGTGATCAGCTGATATTGAACCTTGCTTCTGTGGTTTGTGTTGATGACAAAAAAGGCTTGTCACTTACGATTTAGTTTTTTGTATTACAGGTTACCCTGAGCAGGAGCAATATTCTCTCTGCATCTGTGACTGCAGAACATGGAAGGTGACACAGTAATGATGGTGTGAGTATAATACAATCCATAGATGTGTAATAAAGTTGTGTTGTGACCACAGCTATAATCCATAATTTAAATGTTGCTGGGGTATGTTAAATGCTGCTCTTAATATGATGATTTTCCACATTTACGCCGTTTACCCATCTGACCAAAACTGGGGTGGTGATACTGTGATAAACTGAACTGGTAGCATGTTACTGTTTACATTGATGACCTCTCCAAGAAAGACTTAACAAATAAAGATTTTTGTTTTGGGTTTACAGATCCTGATCTTAAGGACTTCTCCGTCTGAGAGTGCAGAAGGTAATTTTAAAATATTTGAAAGTTTTCTCGTGTATAAATTTAATTGGTACTACTGTGTATGGTAGTATGGTTAGATTGAGGAAGAGGTTCGGTCACTTAAGATTTTTGTTCCTATATTAGATTTGGAGAAGGGGAGATTCTGCTTCTCCACATATGAGATTGCAGATGGTTGCAGAAGGTAATTATAGATGTTAATGGCAGTCATACACGGCATGTGCCCAGATGTGCATGGCATTTAAAAGTTCTCATGACAACAGCTACGAACCATAAGTAAACCTGGTGCACTAAAAAGAAAATGCTAAGTGGCGTTTCTATAATGATGATTTCCACATCTTCGCCGTTTACCCATCTGACCAAAAACTGGGATGGTGATACTGTGATAAACTGAACTTGAACTTTGCTACTGTGGTTTGCACTGATAATTAAAGAGCTCTTACATCACCTCAAAGGTTTTTGTTCTTGGATTCTAGATGGCATCGACCAGGAGCAACATTCTCTCTCGGTGATGGCAGACTGTGGCAGAAGGTAACTTTAAAAAAGAACACGTGGAAATCATTACTCCTCAAAGCACTGATAAGCAAAATATGTGTGTGTGTGAAATGTAAAGTTGTATTGGGGCTGTCTACAAATTATAAAACCAGTGTGCTTGAAAGTATTGTGAAGTGCTAGGGTTTTGCTGTATTTAAAATGATTTCCACATTTTCGCCGTTTACCCATCTGACCAAAAACTGGGGTGGTGATACTGTGATGAGCTGAACTTGTGCCAAGTTACTGCGGTTTGCTGTGATGACAAAAAAGTGATTGGTCTTTAACAAATTCTTTTATTACTTGTACAGATTACCCTGACCAGGGGCAGTATCTTCTCTCCACCTCTGATTGCAGAGCACACAGAAGGTGACTAAATAATGACACAATGACAATATTCTACTATGCAATATATATGATATTTAAAGTTGTCTTGTGACCAGAGCTACAAAGTACCGTAAATGTTAAAATATGAAAGACATTAAGTGAAAGACATTAAGTTTTAAAATATGAAGGACATTAAGTGTTGAATTTAATGATTTCACATTTTTGCCGTTTATATAAGTAAGTATATATACTCTTTTGATCCCGTGAGGGGAAATTTGGTCTCTGCATTTATCCCAATCCGTGAATTAGTGAAACACACTCAGCACACAGTGAACACACAGTGAGGTGAAGCACACACTAATCCCGGCGCAGTGAGCTGCCTGCTACAACAGCGGCGCTCGGGGTTAGGTGCCTTGCTCAAGGGCACTTCAGCCATGCCTACTGGTCGGGGTTCGAACCGGCAACCCTCCGGTTACAAGTCTGAAGTGCTAACCAGTAGGCTACGGTTGCCCCTAATCTTACCCATCTGACCAGAAACTGGGGTGGTGATGCTGTGATAAGCTGATATTGAACCTTGCTGTTATTGTTTGTGTTGATGACAAAAAAAATAAGTGACTCATCACTTCAGATTGTTCTTTTTTTTTGTATTACAGGTTACCTGGAGCAGGAGCAATATCTTTACATCTGTGACTGCAGAACATGGAAGGTGACCGAGTAATGATAGTGTGAGTATTACACATCTATGGATTGCTATGGATTTAAATATAAGGTTGTGTTGTGACCACAGCTGTAATCCATCAATTAAATGTTGCTGGGATATGTTAAGTGCTGCTCTTAATATGATAATTTTCCACATTTTTGCCGTTTACCCATCTGACCAAAACTGGGGTGATGATACTGTGAAACTGAACTGGTATCATGTTACGGTTTAAACTGATGACTCTCCAAGAGAGACTTAACAAATAAAGATTTCGGTTTTGGGTTTACAGATCCTGCTGTTAAGGAATTTCTTCTTTGTCTGAGAGTGCGGAAGGTCATTTTAAAATGGAAGAACGTTTTCTTGTGTATAAACATAATTGGTACGACTGTGTATGGTAGTATGGTTACATTGAGGAAGAGGTTCTTTCACTTAAGATTATTGTTCCTATATTACAGATTTGGAGAAGGAGATTCTGCTTTTCTACATCTAAGATTGCAGATGGTTGCAGAAGGTAATTATAGGTGTTGATGGCAGTCATACACTCTGATATGGATGTGCATGGCATTTTAAAGTTCTCATGACAACAGCTACAAACCATAACTAAATCTAGTGCACAAAATATGTTAAGTGCCGTTTCTGTAATGATGATTTCCACATCTTCGCCGTTTACCCATCTGACCAAAAACTGGGATGGTGATGCTGTGATAAACTGAACTTGAACTTTGCTACTGTGGTGTGCACTGATAATTTAAAGAGCTCTTCCATCACCTCAAAGATTTTTGTTCTTGGATTCTAGATGGCATCGACCAGGAGCAACGTTCTCTCTATCTGTGACGGCAGACTGTGGCAGAAGGTAACTTTAAAAAAGAATGGGAATCATTACTCCTCAAAGCACTGATTGTGGCCAAATCTACAAATCACAAAACAAGTGTGCGTGAAAGTATTGTGAAGTGCTAGAGTTTTTAAATATGATGATTTCACATTTACGCCGTTTACCCATCTGACCAAAAACTGGGGTGGTGACACTGTGATGAGCTGATATTGAAACTTGCTACTGTTTACATTAATGGCCTCTCCAGGAAAGTCAGACACTAAAGAGTTTTGTTTTGGGGTTGCAGATCCTGATCTTAAGGAATTTCTTCTCCATCTGAGAGTGCAGAAGGTAACTTTAAAAATGGTTTTCTTGTCAAACTGATGCTGTACACGCATAATAAAGTATTTTACATTTTGTTTGGCACATCTGATCAAATACTGGTGTGTGGTGACACTAGGATAAACTGAACTGACATGTATTTATAGTAGCAGATGACCTAATTTGGAAGTAATGTATGCATTCTAATTTGGAAGTAATGTATGCATTCCCTCCAAGACTGCAGGATGGAAGAGTCTCCTGTTTGGTGAAGGTGTACAGATGGTGGCAACAGTGTCAGTTTTATGATACGCAGATGACTGTTTTACTAGATCAGCGGCCTCATCTGTCTGCAAAGATCTGATGGCACTTAGATAATTCGCATGTAGTAGTAGTACCATATCAAATTGGGGTGGTGAACCTATTTAATCACTATTAAATTGTGCAAGTAATTTTTAAACTGGCTGAACTTACCCATATTTACTTTGTTTGTAGGCGAGTCATAGGATGAGGACTAGGCTGTTGCCAAGCTACTGGCTAAAGGTAATTTGAAATATTATTGAATGAAGGCCTTTCCATACTTAACCCCAGTGTTAATCTTACTGATTCTCTGTAGTCTTTGCATTATGATGATTCACTTTTGCCGTTTACCCATCTGACTAACAGGGTGGTGACATTGTGACAAACTGAATTGGCTACTAAAAATTGTTGGTATAAATTAAATGTTGTGAGATCAGAGCATTGATACATGCTTTTTTTTATTTTTTATCCCCACATATAGGTTGCTTTGATTTTGGGGATTTCTATGTGGCCCCTTGAAGATGATCCATTTGAGAAATGAGACTTGCCATGGTCACCATTTTCATCTTGTGAAAAACAGTGAATTTTCTGTCAGAGGAAGAAAGTCATTGCACACTAATCATTCCAATGTTTTGGATTAAATGTTTTTAATACACCTTACAATTATTACAATTTCCATGTTGTTAACCTGTATTTGGTCAGAGATGTGGGTAAAGATTTTCAATAAAGTCTATTTTAACTGAAGACTGAACATATTTATTTTAAGGTATTTAACAAATATAATTATTTGTGTCATTTGATATTTTTCCTCCCAAGCTTTGTGATTTTGGTTCTTGCTTATACATTTCAATCTCAACATTTTATTGAGCAATTGGCTTGACCATTTTATTTCAGTCATGCATTTTTAAATGTTAAGCTGGAAGTATGGGGCAATTCTATGTACATTAATGGTTTTAATAATACATAAATTAGATTAGTTACAATAAATAATATTGCTAATTAAAAGTATGCACACTTGAAATAAATACTTTACGTAGTGTAAATGTAATAAATAAATTCTTAATGGTAAAAATATTTCCCCTCCTATCTATTATCTGGTCAGTGTCCTCATCTGAACGTGGCCTCCTTTTCTGGCCTAATAAAATAACTTCTAAAAGTACGTCCTGAGCCCCAGCTACCTTGTCTCTGCTGTGGAGTGCAGTGCTACTCCTCGGTGATGTAGCTGGCGGCCCCGGGTGCGTAGGCGTACACAAACTGAAGGACCTGCTGGTGCAGCTCCTCCAGGGCAACGTCCCGTCTCTGCAGAGACTCCAGGTCGTGGAGATCACAGGGAAAGACGGCGTCCGGTGGAATAACAAGCGCCGAGACCCCTGCACTCCCATAGCAGACACACACACACACACACACAGCTCATAAGCACAAACTAGGTGGACTGCTTTAAGACCTGACCTACCAATCATCCAAAATAGGAGTAGGGTTTTTGCCTGACCATTGCATTAACCTTGACCTAAAACCACACAAAAAGTAAATTACAGGTTGTTTCAGGGATGGATATGATTTGGGTCTCACCATGCTTTAGCGTGATGGAGTTCTCACAGAGCAGTACAGCAATGAGGGCATCTTCCTCCATAACCTGGTTCCTTAGGCTCAGTTTACTGTGTGCCTCGGCCAGTGCAATCCTGAAACCAATGCAGAGAGGCCAGCTGAATGACTGTTAGGAGTCCTCATAAACTCAGGTTACAGTAAACCCTGCTACTGCTTCCTTGCGCTCTGACCTTCACTCGGCTTCACACACATACACAACGACCATGAAAAAGCAACTGGTTCTTGTCTCAGTATAATCTGACACAACACTGAAAGGTTTTTCAAAACATTTTGCAAGGCAACATAAAAAATTGGCCTCACTTGACATCGCTTTGGAAGAGTTGAAAGGAAGGGGTGAAAAAGTAATCAATTTGATGGATGACTTATAGAACAACCCCATCTAGTGGCTATATAAAGTATCACAAATTAGTACTCAAACCGACTTGAGCAAAGGCTCTCCACATTTTGTGACTTCATCCCAAATGTCCCCGCTTACAGTGTCTTGCAGTGCATCAACAAATTCAGGGTGTTATTAAATTGTAGGGTATACCATACATTACAGACCTATTGAAATTCTACTTCTGCTTTATACCTTATGGAAAGTGTCCACAAGTCTTTAAAAAGCGGTACTGTGTTATATACTGTTTATACTGTACTATAAACATACTATAACCATTCTGCAACACTTACAGTAGTTTGATGGAGGCAACTGACACAGAGGAGCCTTGCGTGGTGTCGGAGCGGACTCTACGGCTGGCCATGTAGTAGCCATGGATCATCTTCTCCGCCTGCGGGCTCATCTCTACCTGTAGACTCCGTGCAAAGGCCAGGAGCTAGAGAGGGGAGCCCAATCTCAATTCTATACAATTCCATTTTTATTTTATTGACTTGTATAACAGTTTCAACAATAGACATGGGCCTCAAATTTAAATGACAAAGTGCAAGGTCTAAAGTCTAAAGCTAATTTAATACCTAGGCAATATCTTTTTGCTAATTTATTACCATGAGCAAAATCCTAATTGGTGGGTCAGCTCCATGCTCCTCATGAAGACACTTTGCCTGTTGCCTCACATCGATATGAGGGCCTACTGTCTCAAAGTGTTTTACTGAGCTCAAAGCCACACCCATCTCTGTCCATCTGTACCTGCTAGGAGCAGACTCAGGAGCGGACCTGGCCCTGATAGGGGTACTGTGCAGTTTCCATTGTCTTCAAGGGTTACTGTACCCTATTATTACATAGTATTACTTTGCTTTCAAAACAAGGGTGCGTTAAGCTGCTGGAAACACACGAGAATATGCGGTCATGTTATTGGTTCTACTAATCTAATTGTAATGGAACAGGAAGGAAAGTATGTAGGAGCTTCCTCCTCTTAATTTCTAATTTATGATCCCTGCTATGGCAATGGATCTCCTATTCAAACAGGAAAACTGCAGCACAAACGCACGTCAGGCTTAATCAGTAGTGGCTTCTGCTCATTAGTCACTGCAGCCACAGGAAATGCGAGGGGTCAAGTCGAACGGGATCATCGAAAGTCAGAAATTCATTTCCATTTGCCTGCCACATGTCTGTGGTCTAACGTTACCTCCTTGTAGTCTTGTGTGGTAAACTGCATGCAGGCTGGGTAGAGAGGCTCCCCTGGCTGGATGGCCTGCCTAAGAGTGTGCACCGTTATTGGGAGAGAGACCGGATGTCCCCCCAGGTCTCGACACTGAATCATCAGGCCAAACGTCTCGGCTACCTTAGGTGGGACTGAACCAATCTCCTACAGTGTGGAGCAGATAGATTTCCATTGCATCAAAACTGTAGGAATTGCAGTGAGCAATAATTTGCCATTATGCCTTTCACAATGACATACCAGATACTATTGTGAGTGTACCACTAGTATCTATTGCTCTTCTATGCTTTTATTTGCTATTACTATTTGCTTGTGTTTATGTAAAGCACATTGAATGACCTCTGTGTATGAAATGTGCTCTATAAATAAACTTGACTTGACTACCAGAGGACTCGTGTACCAGAGGACTTTTTTCAAGGGGAAATGACTGTAATTGTCTATGCTTTTGTCTGTGGCTAAATTAAGCCTTGGGTGTTTGCATTAGTGAGAGCTATTAGGTGTGTCTATTGTGTCCACTTCCTGTATCAGAATGTGCCCTAAATATGGACCATGAGGTCAGAGAGAAAGCAAGCCTCTGGAACGTGAACTATGTCATCTTGAAAAGTGTTAACTTTTGAAAAGTAGGACGTGGTGCGTCACTGAAATGTGCTTCGACATAACAGTCTGAAAGCATTGTTTGGCTTCTTGTCCAATCATGTCCATACATCCAAGCTAACCATGAAAAATATCCCTCACCGCTGCTGAAGTGACAACAATAGGATCCTCACAACGGAAAGAGACACAAATGCAAAGACATGACAAGAAAGCATTTTTCAAATGCTGGAAACACAGTTGGAAATTTCTCACAACATAACTATATTGCAACTATCTAATATGATATAAAATGACATTCAACATATTGTATATCATACATTCTCATCCACATTACTATTAAACCACAATAAACATGCTTCATACTGCAGAAACGATATGATAGACTGGTTTATAGAAAATGACCTCGCTGCACATTTATATATTTATTTCTATGACCTTATACAAGCACATTCTCTGTGTGTATTGTATTCCTGCCACATTTAAATGTAATGTATATCTAAATACAAAATTAGTCAAGACCAGCTGTGATACTCGGGACAGATAATGCAGACTGAGGATCCGATGCAAGCCTACCACTGAGCCCAAGGCTACGGTGTCGTTTTTGGCTGACTTCTTTGAGGTAGTGGCCGTGTTGGCCAGCGCCCAGAAGTTACACTGCAGGGGGAAGGAGAGCTGCTGCTCAGAGTCGTCTCCGTACTTCTTCCCAGGGATGAAGACGGACACTGCCCTGCTCTCCAGGCCTATGGTAAGATCAGGAACAGGAAAATGGCTCGAAATAGCTAGTGGCATAGATCCACAGTAACCCAGGGATCATGGATCTGTACTTCAACTTCAATTCCTTCCAGAAGACAACTTCAGTTCCTCCCAGAGGACAGAAATAAACAATGTTCGGTCCTCTCATGATATCACTATTTAATTCTATTGTTCATTTTCTGTGATTATTTCCTTAAAGGAATGGTTTTGCACTGATTTACACTGTCAATATGAGAGAATGACTCATTATGTTCTGAATTGATTACACTACATAAAACCCAAACAATCACATATAAACTTAACAACAAAAATACTGTTGGCTTCTGAGTATTGATGATTGACTATCAAGCTACCTTACTTAGGACAAGAAACTACAAAGAGGCATCTGAGTGGCCTCAAGTACCTGACTGGAGGGCGTCCATCTTGTCCTTCCTGTAGATGCTGAGGTCACCTAGTAGGCACACCCCTCCAGTGGCCAGCAGGGCAGAGCCGGCGTGGATGTTTGCTGTGCCAACGCCATGCTCGTCCTTCGACAGCAATGAAAACAGCTCTCCTGTGGCGTGGTGGCGGACACCACGCGCGGCCAGGGCTAGACTATACGTCATGAGCCTGAAGTACACAAGCAAACAAGTGCGCCCTTCATGACTGGACCTCATCCATACACATACATCCATCCATACCAAAGTCAGTCACTTTCTGTCATATTCATGGTATCCATTCAGTGTTTACTAGCACTGGTCGGTCTGTCTGTCTATCTATCTATCTATCTAGTCATCAGTACCAAACTTAGTGTTGGTGTTTACAGAACCTGTCTATGATGAGAGTATCGCTGGTCAGTGCCAGCACATCCAGCCATGTGTGTGAGTCCAGGCCTGTGTCTCCACTATGAACCAGGCTCAGCAGAAGACCCAGCTTCAGGGTGGTGTAGAGGCCTGGTGGAACCACCTGGGCACCGAATGAGTTGGTCACCACAGCAGAGAACCTCCATGGAGACCCGCCCATGGACGTAAACAAAGCCTGGAAGTTTTTACTGACTTTGCAGGGATCTAGGTAATATACAAATGAGAATGAAGGATTAGAACCTAATTTGATACTATTATCCCAAGATTACCCTAACACTTTTCAATATAAAGAAATATAAATTAGGGCTGTCAATCGATTAAAAAAATTAATCTAATTAATTACATACTCTGTGATTAATTCATCTAAATTAATCACATATATAATCTTTGCTGTGAAAGTATTTTAAATATTTAAATTCAAATGAATCATTGAATAATCAGCATTACTGACATTAAAGTTCAAAAACTCTTTCATTATTATTTTCACTGTTCAAATAATGGCCATAATAATCTATGATATGACCTAATATGCTGAGGAAATAAATTCAACAGTGCTTTGGAAAGAAGTTTTTTTTTCACATACAAGGCATTTCAGGCCACAGATATAACCTCTAGGGGACACAATGAAAATAAATTAACACTCCCCTCAATGTCAACACTTATTTCTTTGCATTGATGTGCGACTATAGAGTTGATGAACTCCGGTGATATGCAAATTCCTTGCTGCAGACATTGCAGAGGACTTTATTTTCAACACTTTATTTTTATCAACACCATCAGGCCATTTTTTAAAAGTAAATGTTCCAATCAATGATCCAGGCAGCACGTTTTCTTCTCTCTCCTTCAGTTTACAGTCTACAGTTTACTGACTAGAACGGCTCGGGGTCAAAGGTCATACGGAATCGATTAATCTGCACTAATTTTTTTTTAATCAGTTATTTTTTCTGAAATTAATTAATCAAAATTAATCAGTTATTTTGACAGCCCTAATATAAATATATTATAACATAAGGGCAACAAAGTTAACCTAGTATAACCAGTGAAAGCTGAATTGGGAGCAACTGACAGGCGGTGCCAGGCTAAAGGCTATTGGCCTAGGCTAATACAGATCATTAACTTGTTTAATAGCAATATGCACTGGTCCTGTTAAATAAACCAGAAAATAATTGGCATAAATAAATAAAATAGAGATGGTAGAGCGAGAATGTCATGTCATCAGGAATGCTAAAGTGGGTCCTTACTCTCTGGCATCCACGGCTGAATGCTGCTGGCCTCCACGCTCCAGGTGACAGTGGGCCACTGGTGGACGTGCGCCGGAATGCCCACCACCCTGTAGAGCCGTCCGATTCTCATGGAGTTGCACAGTTCATCTAATCATTAAGAAACTAAACAATAACAGTCCAGGGGAGAGTTGTTCTCGCTGATTATTTAACAGCCGTGCATGCCACCTAGCGCGGCTGCCAAAAGAAACAAAGCGTGGTTTTGTGAACAAAGATCCCACTATGTGTGCTGCTAGCTAATGAGTGTTCCTTACCTTTTTTAACATATATGTTTAGTAACTGGAGCCAAATGTATTGAATTCCTCTCTTAGACTGGGTCAACAGCATATGCTAATACTGGCACCGAGAATAGACAGGCCCCCAAGAGACCTGACTGGACAATATTATTGGAAGGGACAAGAACACTCAATATTACACTGGGGGCAACTGCATGGCAGCCAGCTCCTGAGTCTATTTATTTGAAGTCTCTAAAAGGCTCTGTGTCTAAAAAGTTAATTTAAGAATATGGAGTAAATTGCAGACATCTTTTTTCCAACCCTAAAGTAGTTTACCTGATTGTGTTCACCCCAAAGAATTTCATGTCTCACAAGAATTTGGAAGCGTTGAATGTGGTGTGCAAACTACGGGGAATTTTCAAAATGACATTTACCAGTGAAGCCGCTAGACTTCAATGAGCCTGTCCACATGGGAAGTGTACCATAATAAAAGACCTCCTGCTAAATGCATCTAACATGGAAAACTAAAGCCTAGTGACATCCCCCAAACACCAGTACTGACAAGTACAGAAATGCAGCTGTGGATAGATACCTCTCAGGAACAGGGTGACAGACTGATATCTGAGCGAGGAAGGTGGGTGAACTCCCAGCACATCCAGTGCATCAACATGTATCAGTTCCACCAGCTGCTTATCTGTAACAGTAACAGAACATTTCCCACTGGTCTCCATCTCACCGCTCATGCCTAAATCAACACTTCTACTTTAACGTGCACACACTTTCTTTTGAAATGCTGCCTGCTTAGATTGGCTCATTTAACGAGGTGTGTCCACTAGGTGCCGGACCAGACTGGCTCACCCCCCAGCACTCTGGACTTGACGTCCTCTTTAAGTGGCGAGGAGCAGAGGAGGCAGGTGAAGTCACTCCTGACTGTGGCCGTCTCTGTGGCTCCTGGGGCGTGCACTCGAATGTGATGAAATCCTGTAGATCAGAGGAGCCAAGATCCATCAGTGCAGAGACCAAGAAGGTTATAGAAAAGAAAAATGTGTATCAGGGGAATCTATCATATGCATGGACACTGCCAAGGTGAGTGATCCATGTCAAATAAATGCATAAATGAAGCCCCTACTCAAAAATGTCTAGATCAGGGGTCTCAAACTCCCGGCCCGCGTCCGGCCCAATTCCGGCCCGCGACCTATGTCAAAATAATAATGTAATCCGGCCCTTGAGGGTATTTTTTAATCGCGACAAACAACGATACTGATTAAAATAGACGATAGATCCAAGAACGGTGACAAATCTCATTTGTATAACACTCATTTAGTGTTATAGGAATATAACACTCTCCTCCATTATTTGCTAGACATCCAGAGCTTGATTCAAACCAAAATCGCTGCACAACGTTTTCAGGAAATACTTGTATTACACGCGAGAAACACAAAGACGTGCATTTGTAATGACGCGGAAGCGATGCAATAGTTTTGCACAAATTGAAGCAGACACAGCAGGCCTACTAGCCTGGCTCGTCAGATACAGGCCTACACCAAATGTTGAAAAACGTTCACGTGTGATGGAGTCTTGGGTAGGCTATGTTATTCACCTATTCTGATACTGAAGGAGAATATCCTGTTGGAGATTATGATCGATCGTCTATTGACAGTGATGGTCACGATGTGAATGGTGGAGGTGCGTCTTTTCGCGTATAGCACGGTGTCCACTAAGCATACCATGCTTATTTCGACCCTCTGCCCAACATAGCTTGGAGGTTGCAGTGGTAATCGTGATGATAGTGTCCGTAATGGACGTGCTACAGACAGCAGGGGTTGTAGAAATAGGGCTTTGAAGAACTACAAAGTCACCCGCGATATAGGAACTGATTTGACCAGGATACTTTATTGTAGGCCTTGTGGTTATAGGCTAGTAATAGTTTACTATTGTTGGTATACATCTTAGGTGTTTTCCTGTTAATTTGTTATGTGGGTAATATGACAAAAAAGAAATTAAATCTGCTCAAATATGTTCATCCAGTATTTACTGAAAGGTGCATATTGCTTGCCATCCAGTGGCAAATTAGATGGGTAAATGTACCCCCTTCATAAACTTTTGTTTATACTCAAAGATTTTTACATTTACAGTAGGACTTTATCTCTGACCACTTTCAAGCCATGGCCTTTTGAAATTTTGATATAAAAATTCAATGGTTGTTTTCTTAACCCTGACGCCTAGTTTGCCAGGTTAAAACAGTTATGAGGGGGGAATATTTTTATTTGGTGTGAAACACACACATAAGCCTACCTGTTTTTATGCTTTTTTGTTTGTTTTTATAATTTGCATTAATATTTATTTAATCATTATTTTATTTATAAGCTAAGGTTGCTAGCACAGGTGTCTAAAAATAGATAAAAAGTCTTGCACTTTCTGTTTGTAGTTTTGTGTTTGAAAATACAGTTGAAAATACAGTTTGAAAAAAAAACAAAACATTGCATTTTAGGAAATACCCGTTCTTTTTTTGTATTATTCTTTAACACTGATGTGGCCCTCCAACGAGATGACATTGGCAAAAGTGGCCCCCAGCTCATTTGAGTTTGAGACCCCTGGTCTAGATAGTGTAGCAGCTATTCAAGAGTAAAACCATCCTGATAGACCATTGTTCTAGCTTCATATTCGATCATTGGTTGAGAGTAATACCTTCAGCACCTGAGCAGTCCTCATTCGAACAAAGGAACCGAGCCCCCTGTGTGTATTTTGTGACCGGTGTCATGGCAATTACGAGGCCCTCCATGGCCATAGGTCGCATTGGTCCATAGCCCCTTGGAAATTCGCAAAGACTCAATTGATAGTTGGGAAATGGGGGCAGGTGAGTTACTTTCAAGACAACATTTACCTGAGAAAAGGAATGAAACTGTTCTCATTTAGACAGTTTACAATTAAGCCAATATTATAAGGCCCATTTTTTGTTTCAATTAATGGCCCCAATAACCCAACGTGAGATGATCACCTGACTTTCCGTATGAATTTGGTCCAAAAGTGACAGTGTTTTAATGGAAAAAAAGCAAACCTGGATGATTGGAGAAGACACATGACTAGAACAGTGAGACCACAACAAACTAACAGGTTTAATCTGTGACCCTAAATAGGACAGGCTGAGCTAACGTTACTTACCGACCGAAACAAGGCTCTGGCTTTCAGTGGGTCATGTAAAACAATGTCCCCTAATCTGCCATCTAGTTCAATCAGGTCGGTGGGGTTCACATGAAAACTGAAGCGATAGACGGCATCCCTCTGAGGGGATTCTACAGGGCACGTCCAGAAAAGACAGGTAAATTAAGCTCTAACGTTAACTTTAGTGGTGTAACGTTAGTCACTGTAGTGTTATCTTTTCACAGGTTTAATGTGGTTCAAGAATTAAATCACAGTGACCGGAGAACGAACGGCAACTGACTGCCATGTAAGGTTACCATTGAAAGTAGGACTAATGCATGATACAATAAATGAACGTTAACGTTAAGTTAACGCAAATTAACTTGTTCGCTAGCCAGTAACGTTAACGTTAGTTCAATTCTCAAAGACTATGTTAAAATTGATTTCAAAAGTCAGATTCAGCTCACCTTTAAATGATTTACAGTCATCTAAAAGCTGTTGAAGCCCACCAGTCTTGTCTAAATACGAAACTATTGCTTCTTTCAAGGATAGAATATCCTCCATTATCATTTGTCTTATCAAAGATTCTAGTCTGCTCTTATTGTGGTTCTCGTAGCCCAGGGGTCTCAAACTCCCGGCCCGCGGGCCAAATCCGGCCCAATTCCGGCCCGCGACCTATGTCAAAATAATAATGTAATCCGACCCTTGAGGGTATTTTTAATTGCGACAAACAACGATACTGATTAAAATAGACGATAAATCCAAGTACGGTGACAAATCTCATGTGTACTCTCCCCCATTATTTGCTAGACATCCTTGATTCAAACCAAAGCTGCACAACGTTTTCAGGAAATACTTACACGCGAGAAACACGAAGACGTGCATTTGTAATGACGCGGAAGCGATGCAATAGTTTTGCACAAATTGAAGCAGACATAGCAGGCCTACTAGCCTGGCTCGTCAGATACAGGCCTACACCAAATGTTGAAAAACGTTCACGTGTGATGGAGTCTTGGGTAGGCTATGTTATTCAATTATTCTGATTCTGAAGGAGAATATCCTGTTGGAGATTATGATCGATCGTCTATTGACAGTGATGGCCACGATGTGAATGGTGGAGGTGCGTCTTTTCGCGTATACCACGGTGTCATACCATGCTTATTTCGACCCTCTGCCCAACATAGCTTGGAGGTTGCAGTGGTAATCGTGATGATAAGTGTCCATAATGGACGTGCTACAGACAGCAGGGGTTGTAGAAATAGGCCTTAGAAGAACTACAAAGTCACCCGCGATATAGGAACTGATTTGACCAGGATACTTTATTGTAGGCCTTGTGGTTATAGGCTAGTAATAGTTTACTATCGTTGGTATACATCTTAGGTGTTTTCCTGTTAATTTGTTATGTGGGTAATATGACAAAAAAAAAGTAAATCTGCTCAAATATGTTCATCCAGTATTTAGTATTTTGGCAAATTAGATGGGTAAATTTACCCCTAGTTTGCCAGATTTAAAACAGTTATGAGGGGGAAATATTTTTATTTGGTGTGAAACACACATAGGCCTACCTGTTTTTATGCTTTTTTGTTTGTTTTTATAATTTGTATTAATATTTATTTAATCATTATTTTATTTATAAGCTAAGGTTGCTAGCACAGGTGTCTAAAAATAGATAAAAAGTCTTGCACTTGTAGTTTTGTGTTTGAAAATACAGTATTTGGAGAAAAAAAACATTGCATTTTAGGAAATACACGTTCTTTTTTTGTATTATTCTTTAATACTGACGTGGCCCTCCAACGAGATGACATTGGCAGAAGTGGCCCCCAGCTCATTTGAGTTTGAGACCCCTGTCGTAGCCTATGCATAGCAACGTAGCTAAAGCCAGAGCCACCTACCGCTCTAAAGCTACATCTACACCAAACTTCAGGACACTTGATTAACAATCCAAAGAAACGTTTATTGAGGACAGTATCTTACAGCTTGAGGGTAAACCACCATAGGCCACAGCCTACTAAACGTACTTTTTAAAAAGCAAAACAAACAAAAGATACAGGAGCTTTTGGGAAGGGTCAATTAGACTACTGTACGGTATTTCTGTTTTTTTAGTGCTTGTAACAGACCCTAGCTACGCTATAGCTGCACTTTATATGGTCCCCTTGCAAATCCAACTCTGTAACTTTACATCTCAGATGAGTTCTGTACAAAAGTGCTCATATTTTTCAGTAAGCACAAAATATCAATTCATTTCGTGTTTTGAAAAAAGGTCAAAATATATATTCATACTTCCATTTATCGGCCTATTCAAAGTTTCCATTATAAACAAAATCCTAAATTGCATATGTTATATTAACATACATTTACCCGGCTAGGGCATGTATAACAATCTTTGGGTGAGAGGGGTGAGAGGCAAAACAAAATGGTTCAGCCCATTTTATAATTAAATGTGATACTTTTACAAAGATGATCATATTACCCAAATGGAATTTGTATGAATAATTTTATCAATATATAATAGGCTAGCCTACTTTACAATTCAAAGATGTTAGACTTCTTTGCTGTATTACGGTTCAATTCATGGAAAAAAGATTAACCATGGAAAATAATTTTGAACAAAGCCAACAATAGATATCAGGTAAGTCAATAGTTTTAAAAAATATAACTCTGTTATTTGAGAAATAAAAAATAAAGATTTGAAACACACTGTCTCAAACCATTCACTCATTTCTGTTTTATGTTATTAAGTGCTATGCTCACATCTTGAGTCCATCCTCCTAATCAAAAAATGCTTCCCTTATATCCAAAGGAATGATCTACAAGCAAGGCAATTATTACAAAGGAGGCAGTGGAGCCCGGTTCAACGCAGCACACCAAGTTTTCCAGAATTCCAGTTCTCACAGGAATGAGTCATCGGAAGGTGGGGCATAAGAGAACCCCAGGAAGGCGTCATCAGCCTCCATAACACTGGCGTTGACAATGGAATGCTCGGTGGAGTAGCAAACAGAGTTGGGGACAGTTTCGTCTGTGAACTCTGGGTCAAAATTAGTGAGGTCATACGGAGAATCCTGCAAGAGAGAGCAAATATTCAAATTTTTTTCTGCATTGTTACATATGATTCATTTATGCTTAATCTGAATGAAATTTACCACATTAGGGTTGAACGGAGGTGAGACTTTCTTCTGCTCTAGGTCATCCCAATTAATGGAAGCAAAGAAGTTGTGTCTCTTAACTTCATTCTGAAAGACAATAAAATACATTTATTTGAATGCGAGATTAATGTGACTAAATACACTTTGCTTTTTTACTTGTGAGGTTAAATAAGAGTCTACAATATCACAACTGAATTTCTTCTGTCAAGAGCCTCATTAAAAGAAATTCATAGACGAAATAAATCCTTCTTTGCTAACCCCACCACCCAAATCTCAGCCTGCACCTTTTACTGCTAATGTCTCCAAGATAGTGGTGGTAGGCTACACGTTATTCCCACTAGAGGGAGACATCTGTACGACTGCACACAACAGTGCGAGATGGACGCGAGCACTTACAAAGTCGTCCCTGTAGCCCAGCCTCCTGGTGTGGTCCTTCTCCAGCAGTGCCTGCAGTATTGACCAGGCGGTCGAAGAGGCTCCTGGCCGCATCAGCAGGTCCTTGTGGAGTATGTTGTCATACATCTCATGGGTGTCTCTGCTGTAGAATGGGGGCTAATCAAAAGAAAGAGAATCGTTTAAATGTATAATGTATAAATATAAATGTCACACTTTTCCAATGTTGTTATTAATTATGATAGATAGCTCTTTTGTAACTGTTCTTGGTACAGCATACTAAATCGGCATTGGCATTGGCAAAGTAATAAAAGAAGTCTCATTTGAACAAAAATTCAAGTTCAAGATACATTCAAGTTCAAGAACATACCAGGCCAAATAGCATCTCATATAGCACCGAACCAAGGCACCACCAGTCCACTGTGTTATCATATGGCTGCTTCCTTAATACCTCAGGGGCTAGATACTGTTCATGCATGGGGCACACAATTGCACAATATTACATTCATTACATATGTCTATAAATATGCCTATTACACATTTTTGTGTAGATCATTCAAAGGCTTATATATACTGATTAAGCACAAGCTATTCAGTCAAAAATGTATTGAGGGTGAAATTTTAAGACTGACTTTCACTTTTTTGACAGGGAATTCACATGAAATCACAATAGCAACAAAGTATTGTGAAACAGGAAAAAAATGAAATGACATTTTCAAAACTGATATTTACCTCTGGTGTCCCACAAAACGTGGTTGTTGTATCTGCTTGGGAAATGCCTTCCTTGCACAATCCAAAGTCCGTTAAGACTATATGTCCCTAATAAAGACAGCAGACGGACATGTTTAAACAGCATTATACCACACAGGCCACTCTTTCACTTCCAACGAAAAGCTGAGGAAATCATTTGTTTAAGAGGAATGCAGGTCCAACTCCCTTATCCCACTCCATTAGCCTGAGATAGGGATTACAACACAAAAATCAAAACTAGTCTTTACTAGAACATTATTGTAGGGCCTACAAACTATTTTATTTGGCTACTGAATGGTACAGTTTCAAGGTGCACTGAGCCGCATTCTTATTTAGAGGTCAAAGTGTTGGAATCTTAGACTTACAATACAGATACCTTCAGCTAGACTTCAAAGGGGGCAATATGACCAACTGCCGACATAAGGGATTTGGGAATGTAGGTGTAACAGGTCCTCATATACGTCTCTTGAAATCTGACCCCAGAAAATTCAGCTAAATACATAATCTGATACCAGAACTACAACAGGCTTCAGAGGGAGGGAAATCTTACTTGGTAGTCCAGCAGAATATTCTCTGGCTTCAGATCCCTGGAAAGACACAGACCATTTTGTTGGAGCAGCATACTTAGGCAGATAACACAACAATGACAATTCTTAAGGGCATAGCAATGGCCTTCAGTGTAAGCCAACACAATTATACATATTTTCATCGGAATGTCTGTGCAGAGTATTATGATGTGAACTCTTCATATTTAAAAAATACTTTAGATTATAACATATCCTACTTGAAGAAAATAATGTTCATTCAATTGTGCTCATTGGGGCCTCATAAATAATAGAAAGCATGATTTCTGAAGGTGTATGATAAAGTTTAATGCTAAACTTAGACATGTGCAATAACATCTCTAATGTCCTGTTGTATTCCTTGTATCTGTACAACACAACCTATTCCAAATGAAAATGATGTGAGGAGCACTTCCACCTACATTGAGGTCTATCCAAGAAATAGTTTCCCTAGTATTATCAATCTATCCAAGGAACTGTAAAATGTTTTATGACTGGCGAAATAAACATGAATGCAACCAGAGAAAACATTGGGTCAATGTTCACTTAAATGTGAATGTGACTAGAAAACTGGGGCAGTTCAGCACAAGAGCTACATTACTGAACTAAATGAATGTGAAGACTTTTTCCAAAAATAAACGTTAACTAAATTTGGCCAACACGAACGGAAAAGATCTTTTGAGGTGACATGTGCACTGTGTGCACTCTAAAGAAATTGTGCTCACATGTCAGTTATTCCACAAAAATGAGCATGCTGTTGTAACTGATGACATTAGCAAAGACCAAAATTGCTATGACCAATAGGAGTACAGCAGGCAGGCACTTCAAAGAAATGGTTAAGTTTGGAATGTCCAGTAACATTTTTTTGGTCAATGTGAAAAGGAAATTGTATGGATAATTGAGAAGAGGCATGTTGCATTTAATTCCATGCACATAAAATAGTGAATTAAGGGAAAAGGCACCAGCAAAAATTTGCCAAACTTGTATATATGAGAGAATGAACTATTTTTGTAGCAGGTCATCGAAATGGGTAAAAATCAAAAGAGGAAATACCTGTAAACAATATTGAGAGAATGCAAATAGCCGAGGGCACTTGCTATCTCTGCGATGTAGAACTTTGCTCTAAGCTCAGGGAAGGTCCGTTCTTTTTGCAGATGGAAAAACAGCTGCAGCAAAAAATAACACATTATATTAAACTACAATTAAGACTTCAGGTATTACAGCAGATAAACAGATGAACCAGGCACAAAAGAAGCTGTACTCTCTTGCAGCCAAGAGACATCTGGACATCCCATCAATAAGGGGGGATGGGAAGCATCATTTGGGAGAGAGTGAGATGCACTTTTTAATCTGTTCAGTTAAATTCACTATGCCAAAAGACTGCCAAACCCCTTATTATGACCGCCGCGCAGCGAAGTCAGATTTTCTTTTTTTTTCTTTTTTGCATGTCCAAATTTCCGTCAAGGATTCCCGGGACACTGAAAGACCGGGGTAGACGAAACTTGGTGGGCATGTAACCCCATATGGATAGCATGGAACCATCGTTTTTCGTTTTGATCTGTAGCCCCCCCGCTGGACTGCACCCCCCGAAAGGAGGGTAGGGCAGACACAGTTTTCTGTGAATATCTCGAGAACCGTAAGGTTTAGGAGGACCATTTTTTTTGTATGTTGATCTCAAGGGGCCATGTCAACCCATTCCATAACCACTCATTTCATGTATAGCGCCACCTAGTTAAACACAAAAAAGTAAAAATGAGGTGTTGTAATCGCAGGTATCTGTGACCTAACATAGTCAAAACTGCACGAAATTGGAAGTGTAGGATCATTATGACACCCTCTGAATGCACGCCAAGTTTCGTGGAATTCCGTTCATGGGGGGCCCGCGCACGCACACACATACATTCACAGTAATCATACGTATGACACATACTCACACAGTAGACATATGTACGCATGCATGCACATGCACAAACATACATACGCAGACACACACACACACACGCACACAATTCAAGAATTTCTCAGAAATGAAATTATGAACAGGCAAGATGGGGGTGGGGTTGTATAAAATGAATTTTACATGTGAAATCTATGAACTAATCATGTTTTGGTACTTGTTGTCTAGCAGATACCAGTGAGAATTGAGTGTGGATAATGCAATTTAGTGAGACAGAATCATATAGGCCTTTCAGCGGGATTTATTTTTGTGGAAAAAATGTGCTGGACTGGGCGGCGGTCATACATCTAGTTAAACTAGAGTGCTGCTTTCCCCAACAAGATCTAAGATGGTTTCCCATCCTCCAGACAAACAAAGAAAAAGACAAGGCCCTCGCAGCAAAACCAGTTCACCAACACTATCAGCATAATGGACTCTTGCTTAACTAGCCCACTGAGAACTACACAGGTCTCATGGTCAGTCATGATTGGAGCTGGTTCCCTGGGATGATTATAGTGAACCAAAGCTGTTATAGGCAAGTCTCGACTTGGCAGCCATCTTGGCAATTTCTGCATATCAGCCTCCTATCTAAATGAATGGAAAGAGACTCAATAAATAAAAGACAAATAAAATGGCTAAACAGATCTTTGAAGTACACAATTGGAATTACTGGAAGTACACAACTGACATTAAAAGGCATTAACATTTATTTTCTAGTGCTGGAGGTGACACATTACTCTTATCATTCTTGTCCACAGCAACGATTTAAAATGAGAAAGAAATAAGGTTTGTGCTTAAAGAAAATGGTGTTTGAGAAAATGGTCAAAAACCACCCAGTGGCAAATCACTGTCCAGACTGATAACCTGTCAGAGACTAATGTGATCAGAACACTTTTCACCAAATTCAAGTGGAGAAATTCCTCTTCTCCAATCATCTTCTTGTTGTTTTTTTTTTTTTTGGACAATAAATAATTTCTATTATACTTCAAAAATTGGAAGAACTGAAACTAACATGAAATATGTTCTTTATTGTTTGCTTCTGCACAGATCCGTACAGTGACTAAATGTTGGTCAGTTAGATGCACTCAAAAAAGAACCCCATGATCCTGTTGAAAAAAATATGAGCAGTTGTGCTTTCTAACACCTCATTTGTGCAACGCAGAGCAAGGACCATGAACTGTTCAAAATTAGTCAGCCTTTGTCCAAAGTGGGTTTCCTTGTGCCTTCTAATCTACTTAGCTCTAGCCACATGTGAATTTGTAGACTGCCCTGTTTGAGCAGAAAATTGACCTTCCAAAATGAATCACAAGCCAGATGTCAGTCATTTGCCAAACTAACTGGCCGAACAGCTTCTTTTGTTTTTATTATGCCCAAAGCCAACCCTCTTCTAGATAGCATGCATGGGCATGCAGTGCCCACGTGTTCAAAAGTACTCACTTCTCCACCGTTGACAAAGTCCAAGACGAAGTACAACTTGTCTGTCGTCTGGAAGGAATAATGCAAGCCAACCAGGAAGGGGTGCTGCACATTTTTCAACAGTACATTGCGCTCAGCCATGATATGTTTTTGCTAAAGTTCACAAAAGAAAGAACAACACAGAGATGGATGGTAAATAAGAACATGAAGGAAAAAGTGTATAGTACAGTTTTGAGAAAAACAGCTGTTTACCTCTCTCCTGTTTAAAATGACCTTTTTCTGCAAAACTTTGATGGCGTAACACTTCCCATCTCGTTTCCGTTTTGCAAGTAGAACCTTTGTGGGAAACGCAAGGAGTGGGGAATGTACATTAGCTCCAACATCGAAACAAAGCTGGGAGATATGAATATGGATGCTTCATTCTTGCATTGCTGAACTCTCAATTCTCATTTGGGAAACCCAAATGTTGAGAAAATACAGAACTGAAAATTGTATCCCTAACCATACAGAACTTAATCAAGAGACTTCATTGTTCCTGTTTGAGCTTCACATTTGCTGCCGCCCCTGACTGCACATTAATGATCTTTTTTTCTGAAGAACTTTAGCCAATATTAACCATTTTTTATTAAAGCTGTTCTGCGCAATATTAGCCATTCACCATTAAACTTCCATGAGACATAGTCCCCAGCAGTCCCTTCCAATTCCTTCAATGTGCAATTACTGGTTAATTTCCACACATTTATGTATATAAGCTTAATATAAATCAGCGACCCAAATGCATTTCAGTCTCCCGATTTCCGAAGGAAAAACATTTAGCTTTCAGCAGTTTGTAGTCAAAAATATGGTTATATGGACAAAGTTTGGATAAACATACCTTTCCAAAACTTCCTTTGCCAATGACTTTCAAGAAGTCAAAGTCACTGGGTTTTGCACTGAGGAAATGAAAACAAAATACAGTTTGCAAGTCATGGTGAAATCTTGGTATGACACATATACAGTAGGTGCAGGCTTTAGTATGTGTGTCTTTTAATAACATATCGATTAATAATTACAGACATGCTCTTTCAGAAAATGCAAATAACAATACACCCAAGTGTAAACATACAATAACTGACTCAACTGACTCGTACTTACTGTGGATTTCCAGATGGACCCAAGTTAATATTTCTGGAGGTAGTGGTGTTCTAACAACAAAAAAGATCCAATGTAAGCATACTCATGCTTGCTACACCATACAGATTAAACAGCAATTGTTTTGTGCTTATCCTAGATTGGTTGACATAATTCCAAATTCTGTGATGTTGACAAACAGTGTAGGTTTATTTTAATTAGATTCATTAAGTCGTTGACAAACCTTTTCATCCTCATCCTCTGAGGCATCTGAGAAGTGTTTGAATTTGTCCATCTGAAGGAAAGCTCGCACATCAGGACTGTGTGTTTGAGTCAGCAAGAGAAAAAAGATAAAAAGTCACAAGTTAGACGTCTGACTATGACTGAAACAAAGCCACTGCTGTTAGAAGTATATACAGCCCACAGCCACCAGCTACCATTAGGGAATGAACTACAGAACTGATTAGAGATCATATTAGAAAAATCATAGTAAATGGCATTACTGAGAAGAAGTTTAAAGCACCTTGCATCATGTTATCACACTTATTATATCTAGTTGCAAGGAGAAGCAAAATTTGAATTAATTTGAATAAATGTTTTAAATTATCTTCAGTATGGCTGATGACTAGATTTCATAGATGTACTGCATAACTAGCCAATGCACTCACTGGTTGCTGAGCTGCGGATGGGACACGATTCGCTGGATGAACTCATTTAACCCCGTCCTCCTTTGCTTTATAAACTCTGATTGGAGGAGTTTCAGATCAGTCATCATTTAATTTTTCATTCAGAATAAGTGAATTTATGAAAGCATAAAAAAGAGTCTTTGATACTGCCCATTCATTAATCTCCGATTCATAGGAGAATATCTAAATTCAAAGTTTCATGTGACATCAAATATTCATGTATTTCATAATAGGGTGTTTGTATTCTCTTAAGGGAACAAGTCATCTGATGTGATATTCCTTCCATCTGTGTATTGTCAATGGCATTATAAAATTACAATCTAGATGTACGTGACTTGTGAACACAAAACAAAACACATGACTTTTGTGTGTGTGTGTGTGTGTGTGTGGGGGGGGGGGGGGGCATTTCACTGCAATGACCAAAATTACTGCTAGAACTGCCTGAAGGCTAAAACAGCAAAAGGGGTCCTGTTATGTTGTACTATTTCAATCATCCTAAAGAACATAAATCCAAACGAATGAAAGAAGACACAGACAGAACATCTTTACATTGTGAATACCTGGATCAAAATTGTCTCCAAATATCCTCTTGGCAGGGATCTTCAAGTTCAGGGAAGGAAACTGTTTTTTCAACTATAAAAATAACATGCAATGATTCATGAAGAAACTGAAAGCCTCATTCATAATGGACAAACAGCAATTATTATTTCACAATTGACATGACAGAGTTTTGAGTTTGTTCCAGTACTCCTCTCAGAATACCTATCCTCACCCTCTCTCGTTTTAAAACAAAGCACCATTAACATTGCTGTTAATGTTTCCAAAACCATATGATGTCATTCACTATCCTTTCACTTTCAAAAGAGCATTCAATTGGACAAGGTCAAACTACTTCTTCATAGGGCACATACTTTTACAGTGATAAGAGGATTTAAATATCGGAGGAAATGTGAAAAAAAGTGTTTTGATAAAACCGTGGATATAAATAATCCTGTCTCTGTAGAACAGCTTATCTCCAACCAAACTACTGGAATGAGATGCGGAATGCTTTGTTTATTCTGGGCACCAAAAGCCCTCTGTTTGAGCGATCAGGTCATCATTTGAGCTGTCAGGTCATGCTTTCACTCACATGATCAGAACAGATAAGAAGAACACCTGGAAATACAGGTTCAGCTCTGCTCAATACTTGTTAGACTTGAACAGTTCAACTTACCGCATTGTACAGCTTATCAAATTCTGTGTATCGCCTGAAGACAAACCATTCATGTCTTCCAACAGTAACCATCACTTTGTAAACCTGGAGAATGGTGAAAAAAGATCTTCGATTTTTATGTTGTTTTTGTTATAGGCTCTTCATGAACCATAAAATCCCACACCCATTTAGATCGTTTTGAATTAGTGCTCCTCGTGTGCAACCTGGATTTCTACACAAATGATAACATGTGCATTATAGCGCTAGGCTTTTATCCAAAGTAGCCTACAGCACAGTGCTGGCCTATTTTGTTAACCAAGGCATTGCTGAGAACTTGTTCCATCAGTTGAATGACAGAACGACATAGGAATCTAGGATAACACAACCTGCTCTTTTCCCCCCAATCTCACGAGACAACTGCCGGGGATGGAGATCACGTGTACTCACAGTGTAGCGCTTCTTCTTGTCCCTTTGCTCATTGTGGCAGGGAATGCTGACATTAGGGCAGCTAGATGTCTCCTCCATGCTGCAGAAGCCAGCAACTCAAACTCGTCGTGAAACTCGGGTGTTGCAGCTTCTTCAGTGGTGAAAAGGTTCTGTGACTTTCTGGTGCAACGGTGTACAGGCGATCTCCATAGTGCCACTAATGTCTGTAAACAGATGCCAAGAAAAAAACATTGAGAAGTGAGACATTAAAGAGAGAAACAACATAGTTCTAGTTCCCTGAGCTGACCATGTGCTTAAGGCCATTTTCTGAAGCAGCCAGGGTGAGTGGGTGGTTTAAGCGCAACACAAGAGTGAGCACAGCAGGTCAGTGGTCACATTCAACCTGCTCACAGCAAGGGGCCTCTGCCTGCATAGCCAAGCACTGCAGCCTCTTCTCCTCCTCCTCACACTGGCTGCTGTGCCTCTACTGTTTTCATTATTATTCATCCCTTCCTCATTCGCTCATATGTCTCCCTTTATTTCTCTTGTGTCTTTTCTCTGCCTATTCTATTTTTTTGTTATCTGTCTCATTCTCTCTCTTCCTCTCATTCTATCTCTTACACACACACACACACACACACTACACTCTGTTTCTCTCTCCATTCTTCCGTCTGTTTGATGCTGATGGCCATCATGGAAGCAGACGGGCATGTTCACCCTTTGCATGCTACCCTGGCTCTGTCCCTTGCCCCGGCACCCGGCACACAGCCTCATGCTGGGTTGCTGACATTCTCCTTCCTGTCCTGGTATTTTTAGACGGCTTCCACAACTCTTCAAAGAGCGAAACATGCACGCCAAGCCAAGCCAGGTTTGTGCACTCAGCCAGACAGTCAGATGACAGAATAACAAAGCATCATAATTCTTCTGATCCGTAACGGCATCGAACGCAATTCAATCATATTCAATTCAGTCAATCATAACCATGGACCGGAACTATCGGTTTTAGAAAGGGCACTCTATTGACATGCTTACAGTAAATGTTTTATTGCAAGTCTACTGCAAATGGTGAAAGAATAACGATCAGACTATTAAGCCTTTTCTTTTCAAAAGTACGCTTATGCTCTTCATACATCAAGGTCTGGATACATGAAAAACACAAAATCAGGCTCAGAAAGTTCTACCAAACCCATTGAAGTGTAAGAAAGATTTCACTTTCACTTCATAAGCCCATGCACAGGTTCAAAAACCTGCATGCCTGTTCACAACCACTGGTGACTGAAGAAGCCTTGAGAAAAGCTACACAGGAAAACCCTCCGAAAAGAGTATCTGAGAAAACATCTACGGCCAGCTCCAATCAGCCTCAACATGAAACAGAAACAATGGTTAGCAAGTGCTTTGACATTCCAAGAATATTTCAGTCTGAAACAAAAAAAGAAAAACGTAAAACTTCCTTAGACCAGCAGGCTTTCACTCAGAATGTAAATATTAAGATACAGTGAACTACACCTGACTCCTGACGCAGAAACTCCCATGACTCTTTGGAACACACCAGAGCTACAGAATTAGTCTGTGCTACCACACACATAGCCTACAACATCTTCTAAATGTTTTAATCAAGAGGGTCTTTTGGGTTCCAATTGCTGTTAGACATTCTGACCAACCTCTTGTGACAACATTGAGGAACTCAATGTTCAACGTGAACTGCAGCTCTGAGTAAGTTAACACGTTAACACGTTAATCCCTTTAATGTTTGACCAGTTTATCTTAAACAAAACTGCTACACTGAAGTGAAAGTACTCACCCTTAAAGAAGCTGTAATCTGGCTACCAAATGCCCCACATCCAAACACAGAGGCCTTCTGTGCAATTTATGCTGGTGTGATATACACATGGATGTGTCCAAAACACAAAAAAAGTTATAAAATGTTGCAAGATGAACATAAAAACCGCACACTCTGTGAGAGAATTAGGAGAGGAAGCTTGAGAGTGAACTGTTCCACACCACTGCCTCCACACTGCAGTTCTGAAGTAATGGCCAACCACCAGACTTGACCTCTCGTATATTCTCACAACACTGGCAGACAGGGAGCTGGGCATACAATCAACCAACTGTCTCTGCTAAGCAGTAGAATAAATGGCTGCTGGGTCCCACTCCGCAATGACAGCGCGCACAGTCACGCCAGGCTTCCTTGTCTGGGTCCACTACATTGCAAAATGACAGGTAATGTGTGACATAAATAAAGATGTGCAAGAGTCTCTCAACTCTTCACCTGGACATGTAGAGGAGTATCTGAGGGCACACTGGACCCAAACAGCCTTTGTAGCTGTTGAAATGGTGGGTGTGGAAGGTTTCCCCCTTCACAACAGCAAGGCTTGTTACAACAAACCACGGGAAGTCCTGAAAAGGGTAATACTATTACCGGCAGTACAAGCCTTAAGAAGCCTACTCACGTGTCCAGAATGTGTCTGAATGGGGTACATTTTAACTAGTTTGTTAAACAGTGAGATATCATTCCCACCGTTGTCTACACAGTGTGAGGTTCTTTTCTCTAGTAAACATTAAAGCTTCCACTCCTCTAAACTTATTAACTTGATAGTCAAAACACTTTAAGTTGGACAATCCCATCCAGCACTCTCTGAAACAAGTTGTCCAAACCCCTTTACAAGATCCTCCTGTGCCAACTGTACAATTTGTCTCTCCAAATTGAGCATGGAAAAATGAAACCATAGTCTGTTTTTGCAAGCCATGTCCAAACTTTTTCAGAAAGACAGCAGACATAAGAGGTTTGAACGTTGGACTTAGGCTATGAAACATCATGTCCCAGACAATTTGTTCTACAGAAGAAAACATATCCTTTGATGTAGCCTATCGGTTGTAGTAGTAGCATAGGCCTATACTGAAACTATGGAATCAATGTTGATGTTGACATGTCTCTCGTTGGTTTCAATTTACAAGCCATTGCCAATGAACGTTCTTGTCCTGGCGACAAAGGTCACAAATAATTGTCTAACTTGTTTGGAAGTTTTTCAAACATCATTAAAAGTTGAAGGACGGATGCGAGTGCGAGTGAAGAGCAACTTAACTTGCCCATAGGCTACTACTACAGCAGCCTACCAAATCATTACGTAATGAAAGATACATTGTGTACATGTCTCTATTGTATAGAGAAGCCTGTTCATTTTTCCATAGGCTACTTTTATCTAGAAAGCTAGACACAAACTTCTGAGCTTAGTTGAGGCCTTAATAGGCTACAAAGTCAAAACTTTTCTGTTGGAATGCCCTTACCTTGTTTTCTCAATGGCTTCCTATGACGTGTCGTGTCTCAAAGGAACTTAAAGTTTATACTTTTGCAAGCTGGTCTTTCATCGAGTGTATTCCATAGTAATCGGGCATGGACAGAAATATTCACCATCCATTTTATGCAAGTGGTCACTGCAGGGCAAAGAAGGAAATGTGTATACGCTTGTACTCGGAGTTCCAGGGGAATTAGTCACGGGACTACGCTTCTGGATGAAAATACTGAAAAAGGCCAACAGTACTCCCTAGTGGCAAGAAAGCAGACGTACGACAGTTTTTCATTTAGGCTAAAGTGGATTAGAAGATTGAAATAGTGCTTGAAATAATCATGATGGGGACATCTGTATCCTTCTATTAAGATAGTCAGTAGGCCTATACTTCAAACGTAGATCGACATAATTCTGGAGGATTCATTCCTCGGTATAAAGCTATTACCCAACACTGTGCAACAGTAACTTACTGAATTTGGTTGGATGTCATAGGAAATTGTGAAATATTGGTTTTGTAGGCTATACTAAGTAGGCTAGGCTATATAGCTGTTATGCCTATGTCATGAATAACGATATTTAAGGTAGGCTACCTGTAGCCTGTCCTCTTGCGCTGTTAGTTATTCCTGCACTGTAGCTTTTATTTGATATACGATGTTGATGTTGTTATGGTTATGTTGATTCAGCTTATTGTATAGTAAACGATTACAATGAGCTGTATTAGTCCTAAAACAAGAAAGATCGTAGCCTACCCTTCTAAAGTTCTTACTTCAGACTCTGAGTCAGCTTGAGGGCAGGAGAGTGCAACAGGAACATGTCCACTGAGGAAGTGAAGGGCTCTGCTCTGCAGGAAAGATTGACTCATCTCTCAGACGTTTCCTATAAGCATCATTCATCTCTAAAGCCAATTTCTGGAGCCTTTCCGTGGCCACAGCTCATGCAGTGTATTTGTAGAACACATGTTTCTGAATTTTAGGTCATGTCAGAAAAATAAATGAAACATGACATTAACATATAACATAGAAAAATAGTCTGTAATGAAAATATTATAGTTATAGTATTTGAATTCGACGCATGTAACGTTTTATAATGGGCATAGTTGAAAAAAGAAGAGCCTACCATAATTTCACGTGGCAAGAAAGGCCTACCCACAACAATGCAGAATTGTTTCTCTTAAAACACCCACTAGGGGGTACTAGAGTATCTCAAAACAAATTCAGATCCCACGTTTTACTTCATCACACTTTTGTCGTAGCACTTCTCTATGATCTGTGACATCGAGGCTAACTTGGTTTGTTTTGGATTATTTGCCGGTAAAACTGGCATGTGCAATATCGCTATTGTGGTGCTGCCAAGATCTTCCGCAGTATAAAACGCGAAGCGCTTTAGAACCAGGGGCACGGCAGAGGGCTTGGCAGTGCTTGACAGTCGCACGGTCCCCCTAGGAACTCTCCTCGTCTTTGACCAATCAGCTGCGAGGCCGCGTGCGCAGATTCAAACACATCTCTAAAAAGAGGCTGGGCGCGAGATTCGGCGGGATGGACAAAAAAAATTTCAGTCGAGGAAAATAACAAGTAGAAGTACTGACAGTAGTGGGAGGGTAGATGATGTGAACTCGGCGGGTTTCAATAGAAGAAGGAACATGCTCTGCCTATTTACATTAGTCCGTCGTGTGGCTGAATGACTAGGATGTAAATTGTTAAAAATATATTCTGTTTTATATCGATAGCAACAGTGATCGCCTGACGTTAACGTTACACATCTTGGGTCCAAACACTTCATTTAGCCTGTTCTCAAGCGATGTGACTAGTTGAGTAAGTTAATGCAAACTAACATTAGGTTGCGGGCATACTAAACCATTATTCGAAGTGAAACTGATTTGACTTGTTCTGGGATCGAATTTGGTCTTAAATGACAGAGAAGACATGGGTTACAACGATTTCTATGGATAAATATCTAATTGGATTCAAGGGCCTTCTGATTTCGAATAAGGCTGAAGTACAGGGGAGTTTATTCGGTGATCTTGTGGATTAAGTTCGCTAATATTCACATTGAGAAGAAAAGCTTGAATATCAATAATCTCACTGTCATTATACATGGCCAACAATATGAAATCGCGCAGGTGAGTTTTTCCCCCAGCTTCAGTGAAAGCTTAAATGAACTTATGCATTCATCAATAACATTATTTATGGAATAATTAACGTCATGCAATTTAAGTTGGGTAGTATGAGAGCTTTCGGTCTTTCAAGTTGAAACAATTTATTTAACTTGTTTTGTGTTATCCTACATGCATGTAGTAGCAAGCTAGCTAAATGTCAAGGTGATCTTTGACATTTCAGTAACACCTGCTCACAGGGAAGGCTATCTTGTTAGCAATAAGTCCTACCAGAACCAGACATTAATGTTACCAGTTTGAAATACTTCCAGTCTAACCACATTGAGTCTTTCTTGGGTGGTAGAAGTAAGAAAATATAGCATTTCTAAAGGGAGTGCGCAATATAACATGTTTGATAATGGCTGTGATATCAGATGTATACTGTAACGTTATTAAAATTCTGACACGCTGCCAGGTTTGGTAGCTTAGCAAAGTAGCATGGAACATAATACGTCCACAAAGTTGGCTAGCTAACTTTGGCTGTTTTAGGTTCTACCGAGTGGAGATTAACTAGCCAGCTAACTAAATTGGTTGTCTCATTAAAGCTACGTCGCTGAGGCCCGGCTGTCGTTTTACAATAGTGTTACAATTATAGACCCCATTTTCAATGCGAATGTTTTTTATTCAGTTTTCCACAATGTGGCTATGTAGGCTCAGAACGTTTCCCACATTAGCTAGCTAGCGATAGCTGGCTAAATTCCCATACCATGACAACCTGCAGTTGTCGTGGCTACCAATCGCTTAGTGAGGACATTCGCCAAGATTCTATTTCGCTCTGTGTGCTGTTAGTTCTACATAGGTTCTGGTGGCGTAACATTTTGCATTCCTAATTTGTTGGCAGCAAATGTTACATTCTCTGTTTATGAAGTTAACCAACCCTTGTTCACGCTTGTTTGAGCTCACTGCCATGGAAGGGAAGGCAAGGCTGTCATTACGTAACTCCAGACTGATTGCGCCTTTACTAGCGCCCCTGAAAGTTTCACCTCAGCCATCAAACCTCAAGCAATTCTGAAAGGTTGTTAGTATTAAGAGGTCTAAGGCAATATATGCAGTTCTGGGGAATCACAATTAAGTTTTGGAGCATGAATTTCATGCATTTAACGATGGACACTTGTATTTATCCAAATTGCATAAATGTCCAAATTACCAAATAATATTTTCAGTAATACCATTTTCAATAAGTTTTTTAAGTTTGAAGAATCTGACCAGGACTGCGTCATTGACATTAAACCCACAAATATGACCATGACGTAATTTATGGGTGAATGAACAGCTCAGTGGTGCATGTGTCTCTTCTCCCCCCTCTGTGAGCCCCATCTGGGGAGTGGGAGAGAGGGGGTAGGGTGGTTGTTAGCTTGCCTATTGATTGAAGTTCAAGTTTGAATTGTGTGGTGTTGTGAAGCCAGCTTAGGCCACTACAGCTTGATGTTATAATGCTTTCACATTTCGTAATTCCTTTAGTGAAGTGTCTGTTACGTGAATGATTGGTGAGGATAAGTTAATGCACCATTACATTTTACCCTTTATTCAAAAAAAGTGAATCTCATTCTGAGTGGATGGATTTGAAAGTTTATCGGATGTGGACCAACCCCTCAGGCCTCATCATTGGCTGTGGAGGCTTGGCCTGCCCTCTCGGAGACTGATGCGCTCTCCACACCTCAGGAATAGAAAGAGCCTGTTGATGTCAAACTCCCACCTACAGCTCCTTCCTTCACCCCCCGCCCTCCACCCCCTCTCTGTCCCCCTCACCTCACTCTTTCCTGGAGAGGGCAATTTATGCTAAAACTCAATTGGCATGTTTCAGTGCTCAAGAGCCTTCTTTCATCAGAGGCCAGAATGACCAAGAGCCAGCGGGAGGCCCTGTTTCCCTCAAAAACATGCCGCTGCAACAGCATGTTTCACTGGCCAAACAGCAAGCGATTGACTTCCATATTTGTCCCGTTTCAGTGAAAGACTTGGACCTTTGCCTGTTGGTACACCTAAGTTGGTGTCTGCACTGTGCAAGGGTGAGCCTGCAGAGTGCTGTCTGAACCAGGGCACTCTGAGGTACTCTGAAGAGAGATATGTTGGCTGCACAGTACAACAGTGGTATTTCCAGAGTTTTCCTTACCTATGTCCCAGTTAAGACAAACGTCTTACTCTGGTGTCATTAAGCTAAACTAAAGTTTTACATGATATTCAGGAACTTGTAGTTTTAGGCCTATATGTACTAAAATGTTTTGATTTTATCAGTCTTTTGACTTGCTGCAGTCAGATTTAAAATAAACAGCAAGTTTTAAGCCTCAAAGAAGCTCTTTAATTTCACCAGTACTTGCAGTACATGCAAGTTTGCACAGCGGTTTCCCTGGGCAACTTAATTCTCCTAGCTGTCTCTGTGTTCTGGACATGTTCTTCTACACTGTGTAAGGAAATGTTGCCAGGCAACAAGGCCTTCTAATAGATTTAGGCTACAGAGTTGTGCACATCCAAACCGTCTTTGGATTAATACAGAGAGAGGGAACATTTGAAGTGTGCTTTTTTTTATTTTATTTTTTTTTATACATCACTGATGTAGAATTCACGTGGAGCATTTGTAATTACAGTTAGGAATGTCCTGTTTTAGTGTGGCAATGACTGTTGTCATTTCCTGTTGAATGGATTTTTTTTAAAACTGATTTTAATCTCAGTTTAGCAGAGTAGTTTGAATGTGATATAATCACAACAGTGGAGGAAAGCTAGTGAATTTTCCTGAGTAGAGTATTGCAGTATGTATGTGGTTGTGTGATTTGTTTTAATTGGCAGAAATATTCTGCTGACATGTTTTAATTAGGGATGTAACGGTATGAAAATTTAACCTCACGGTTATAGTGACCAAAATGATCACGGTTTTCGGTATTATCACGGTATTTCTAAAAGTGTGTTCAATATGTTCAGAAAGCACTGATAGGCCTACACAAGCTGAAATAGTTTCAAAAAGTGTCCCGTTCACTTTTTTCTTCATGTTTAATTGGCTATGTGCTTATAGCTTAACTTACCCTACCATAACTTAGAGTTTGCTATTTCTGTTATTTGGATGCAATGAGTAAGACCAAAGTAAGCGTTCAAAATAAAACTTTAGGCTACTGTATTTTCCTGATAACGTGAGTGGAATGGATTTAATGTGGACGCGAACATAAAAAGACGCAGAGTGGCTACATGATACAGTGCGCATTTTACGGTGAAAAAGTTCCGCCTTTTAAAATCAGGTGTAGCCTAATCCGAATCGTAGTTAAAACCATCAATTAGACAACAGAATCAGTAGGGTACCAGTTTTGTTCCATTGTACCAGGCCTATTGTATGTCAAAAGCAGACTCGGATGAAGCTGGGAAGGATTAAACACACGGTTTCCACACCGCGGTAATCAACAGTGATAATCATGATGTTTGAAATGAAAACGGTAATTATTATCGTCAACATTTTTATCACGGTTTACCATTATACCGGTAATCGTTACATCCCTAGTTTTAATGTAAACATTTTAATTGATACCCTTGGGAAAGAAAGATGAAAGTATTGACTGTATGTTTCTTTTAGCATTGCTCCTAGTTTTACAGTGGGGATCAGCTCATTCCGGATTTATACTTGCACACACAAACACACACACACACACACACACACACACACACACACAGTCCGTCTCTTTCCCTCCCTCCTTATCTCCTTCGATCATGCTTTCCCTTTTCCTCTCATTCTCTCTCTCTTCCTCCTCAGTGAGGATGAGGATGATGAACGCCACTCCACAGACCCTGACTGCAGGGACTCTAAGAACTCCAAGAAGACCGCAGGCAAAATCAAATGGTCACGAGACGAGGTAACAGTTCCCCTCTCCCACAGTAAAAACCAGCATCCTTTGAGAGGTTTTTAAACTTTTAAATCATTTAAATCAAAGCCTGGCTGTATATTCAATCCTGGTTAAAAGTTTTCCACATTGACCCTGTGGAGTGAAGGGGGAAGTGTGTGTGTGTGTGTGTACAGTGTGTGTGTGTGTATTGTGTGTGTATAGTGTGTGTGTTTCAAGGGGACTGTGTGTGTGTTAAGGGGATATCGTGTGTGAATCATGCTAAGAGGCCACTAATGAAGGAGGTGCGCCAATGAAAGGGGACACTACCTGACCCCTCTCCCCTCTGCTCGTTCATAGGACGAGAGGCTTAAGAAGCTGGTTGAGCAGCATGGGACTGACGCCTGGAGGTTAATCGCTAATTACTTTCCAGTAAGTTGATAAGAAAAAAAATGTACTCTCTCGAACATTGTTAAAATTTCTATTTCTATAGAGCGGAATTACAAAATATTTATAAAGGCCATTCAACTATGTCACCTGTTCCCCCCCCCCCCCCTTTACTTTTAACTTTTCAAGTCATGTTTTTTGTTAAATCTGAAGTGTCCAAATTCAGTGCCATTGTTCATGTGGGGAGCAGCTCCAGCTGCAATTTGAAAGTCAGATGAGTTCCCGCCCAGTGGGGAATTTGAGTTTTACCCGCGTATGTGTTTGCTGTTTAATTATGAATGAACTGAGCGCGGCTGTGTACTCAGAGAGAGAGAGAGAAACTGAGAGAGAGTGAATCACAGAGAGAGAGAGAGAGAGAGAGAGAGATTGTGTGTCTGTGAAACAGAGTAAGTAAATATCTGTGTTTCTGAGAGAGAGAGAGAGAGAGAGAGAGAGAGAGACTTAGAGCGTTAGAGATGTGTGTATTATTGCACATGATGAGCGTGCCCAGGTGCTAAGGTAGCTCTTTGTCGCCCCATAACAGAACAGGACAGATGGGCAGTGTCAGCACCGCTGGCAGAAGGTACTCAACCCCGAGCTGGTGAAAGGACCCTGGACAAAGGAGGAGGATCAAAGAGTAAGAGGAGACGGAGCAGGGTGTTCCCAACCTGAGCATAATGGAGGGATAAAGAGAGAGGGAGGGAGGGAGGGGAGAAGGACGAGAAAGAGAGGGAACAGAGTTATCTCCTGAGATAATCTGACTCTCTTTTCCAATTGGAGTTGACAAATTATGAAACGGAGGGGGTACACACACACACACACACACACACAGTGGGATTCAGTGCTAGGACTGTTGGGGCCAACTTCCATAGAGCCTGAACACAGATCCCAGTCCCTTTCACTTGTCCTGGCCGCTCTTTCATAGCTGGGGACGGGCTTTTCTGCCACGGCTTGTCTATGTGGGTGGCTCAAATCCGGACGATGTAATCGGCCAGCGGCTAAGCCTGTGCGGCCCCTCATAGTTGAATGGTGAATAATGCATTCCCTACATGGTAATATGTGACGCTTCAGCAGAGGAATCCTAAGAATGGCTGCCGCTCGGTCCAACAACAACGCCCCTGGTGCCTGTAGTGATACGGTGTTTTTCCACCATAACACACGAGCCCTTGTGTCTCACTGCTTTATGTCCTGTGGTCCTGTAACAGAGACGTTATTGTTTCCAAACCAGAGGAAAGATAAACAATTGCCCCAGCTGTGCAGGTTATCTCAAAAGGCTACTTATCTTTCATTAGCCAATAGCTACTCAAATGAAGGGATATGAGCAGTGGTGCTGTAGTAATAATAATAATAATAATAATGTAGTTTCATCTTGTACCGTGTAACTGATGTGAAGTGAAAGCATGCATGCATTGCATCACTCCTATGGGACAGGTCACAGATAATGTCAGCCACATAACTATCTTATGAGCGAAGGAGAACTACTGGTGCCCCTCCCCCACCCCACCCCACCAGTCCTTTTTATGTTATCAGAAGGTACCACCCCTTGCTCCTATAACAGGCGAGTCTTGTACAGAGCTGACCTTGTCTTTTGTTTGTTTATTTGTTTGTTTGTTTGTTTTGAACAAATCATGAATTGTTTATCTCATGGGTTCTGCAGGTGATTGAGTTGGTCCACAAATATGGTCCCAAACGCTGGTCGGTCATCGCCAAGCACCTGCAGGGCCGCATTGGTAAGCAGTGCCGAGAGCGCTGGCACAACCACCTCAACCCTGAGGTCAAGAAGTCCTCCTGGACACAAGAGGAGGACCGCATCATCTACGAGGCACACAAACGCCTTGGCAACCGCTGGGCAGAAATCTCCAAACTGCTTCCTGGAAGGTTTGTGCGAGCTTGTGCAATTTGATATAATTTACCAATACCAAATCAATTTAATCCATTTAAAAAATGTAAAACATATGTGTATGTGTACTGTATACTGTATATTACAAATGGCAGTATGAGGTGCACAGAAGGGGCTAGGTATAGTTGTGTGACTGAAACAGTTCATATGAACCTCCCTTCCCTCTGGTGAGAGTGAGTACATGACACCCGTAACTGGAGATGGCAATGTGGCCCTTCTAGTTTCCAATCACAACACCAGTAACTGACCTCTCTTGTTGTCCACACCCAATCACAACACCCGTAACTGACCTCTCTTGTTGTCCACACCCAATCACAACACCCGTAACTGACCTCTCTTGTTGTCCACACCCGGTCCTGCAGGACGGACAACTCCATCAAGAACCACTGGAACTCCACCATGAAGCGGAAGGTGGAGCACGAGGGCTACCTGCAGGACAGGATGTACGGTGGCTCCGACCAATCACAGAAGAGGCGGCACAAGACCTGTGGCTCCTCAGGGGAGCGCCTGCATGGTCAGACCCCCATGGGCCCAGCACAGGTGAGCTCATCCCCCCCATCTTCCAGGCCTGGAGAAATCATGGATTTCAGTAAATTCATTGAAAGTTTTGGAAAAGTCATGACATTTCTTTTAGTCATACCAGGGACGTAGGTAGGAGATGCCGTACATGCCACAGACAGTCGCTTTCTCATAGAAATGGAATAGTCGGGGAGAACCAAGAAAGCTCATTTTTTTCCCAGTGTCGTTGTTTCAGTCAGATGCCATAATTAGCCCCAACCTGTGGCCAAGCAATTTTGTACTTATAGGCTGCAAAAAGTCATGGCAATGTCATTCAAGGTCTTTGAAAAGTCATGGAAAGGTTTTGATATTTTGTCAGTGAATATGGGTGGGAACCCCTGACAGAAGCATGTACAGAATGTCAAGAAGGAGTTGCGAACAGAAATGTTTAAAGAATCACTGTATTTAATGTCTAGCTATGAGTATGTTTAGCTTTATACAGTGGACACAGTTTAAACACAGTAACAACACAGATGATATCCTGTCTTGGCTTAACTGTAATTATGATACAATTATGATTGTGATAAGAGCTTTGGCTCTGTTCCCAGTGGGTATAACTCAATATACTAATCAAATTTGTAATTATACTTTGTCACATTGGATAAAGCAACAGTTAAATATAAATACATGTTACTGCAGTTATAGTATATGAAAGACACATAACATCATTTAAGTTGCTCATTTGCCTATGTTTGCTTTCACCCCTTGAAAGCTTGGAGGATACTCCTATGATTCACTGGGCAGTCAGTGCATGGACAGCATCGCAGAAGGCTCCAGTTTCATGTCGGTAAGTGCTAAGTCCCTCTACCAAATGTATGTCTGGTAAAGCTAACCCTTTTGTCTTTGTCTTCGTAACAAATAAATAACAATGTGAACATGTCTCTTTGTGGTTTCATGTTTTCTTTCTATTTTGTGTTAACATGTGTTTTCTGCATGTGTGTGTGCTGTGGTGTTTGGATTTTTGGTGGTGTTCAGAGTTTCATCGAGTAACTTTAGAGACTAGTATCAGAGGAGCTCTCTTCGAACCAATTTCAGCTCTGCAAGTGCCTTAACACAATAATAATTATTATAATGATAATATGATATGATCTAATATGATAATGATAATCAAAGAGGAATGGTACTCGATGAACCTCCAGCCTAAGCCTGTAAGATGACATGAAACTTGTCTGTAAACCTTTTGTGTCTTTCATCCCTTTCTCGTTCCCTTCTCTTCTCTCTCTCTTTCTCTCTCTCTCTCTCTCTCTCTCTCTCTTTTGTGCGTTCCTCCCGTCCGCCCCACAGCCGTGCCCCGACGACCCTCACAAAGAGCAGAGAATAAAGGAGCTAGAGCTGCTGCTTATGTCAGCAGAGAACGAAGTCAGAAGACAGTCCGGCTCTCGTGTAAGACCACTGTGTGTGCGCGTGGCGTAGATCGCTGTAGAACCCCCACACCCCTCCCTCATCTCCGCCTCAACCCCTCCCCCTTATGAGGGTTACTCCAACTGCGTGGTTTAGTGACAAATCTGGGTTTGGTAACTTGGAGTATGGTGTAAACCTCCTAAAACAAGAGCCCTTTGTTTTACTAGGAAAATGATAGGCCATAGGGCTCTTCTGTTTGGAGGTTTAGCGTCTACCGTGTTAGCGTACCCAGGTTTGTCTCTAAAAGATGTACTTGGAATACCCCCCTGGACCCCTGACCCGCTTCCACCCATACCCATCTCACTCACCTACTCGCCTCACACCCTTCCCGCCTCCCCTTCCTCGATAGCTATGCTTGGCTACGTGGCCTGTAGCTATCATTTGCCCCCTCGCTCTCCGCTCCCCCCTACCCCCAGCCATCTTTAACCTGGCTGCTACCCGGCTAACACAGGAGCCTGTTGGCCCTGCTCATAGTGAGACCGTTCTCAGTGCTGGTTTTCAAATCTATCCCTGCTCCAGACACACCTATTTAACCTTATGTTTACAGTTGTCCATAGAGGATTACAAAATGTTTGAGGAAAAAAAATGCAAAATAAAGCTTTATGCACAGTCCAATATGTACCAATAGTCTTTAATAGTAGAGTAAATGCAGATTATTATAATACCTTTATGGACTAATCAAAAGAAGCATTGATGAGACCCATGAGGTGTGATGAAGTAGGATTAGATGGAAAACATGGAGATGAGTCCATCAGGAGCTGGACCAAAGACCCCTGCATTAACTGGCTATCCCACCTCCCCACCCTAGCAGTATAGTGCACGGCATGAGCGTGATCGCGCAGTACCGGTTTGGAACAAGACTTTTTTTTCCTTTGAGTAGTTTTTGATCTAGTTTGGTTGTATTTGTTTTTTTGTTTTTATACTATTCCATATCGTCTTGTGTTCAAACAGATCTCTATGCTTGAAAGGCTTAGAGATCACTCTTATGGAATTGTATGTGTGAGACTGTGGAATGGGGGATATGGATTGTGGTATATCTAGCTATCCCAAGTATTTTGCCACTTTGCTCTACCAGTCATATTACTTTTCATCATCAGTGTTGACTTTTACAGTCATCAGAAATGAAAGTTGGATTGAATTAAATTTAAACACACCTTGACTCTGGAAGAGTCTGAAGGAATTTAAACAGTTACCAGTTAGTCAATGCCAAACCTAGTACCTAGTAACTAATTCAAGTAATTTATTACCTAAACATTCTCAGTTACCAAGCTCCATGAGTGTGGTGGAAAACGCACACCTGGTGGCTTCCTGGCTTGTGTGTCCCTGGTTCCTTCCACACACTCTGATTCTGCCACGCTCTCGTGGGATCAGAATCATCCGGGCCCCTTTATGTACTTCCCCAAAGTTCCAGAGCTCATGCCTTATTCCTTGTGTTACGGACAGAATCCAGAGCAGTATTCCAGCTGGTCGGACAGCCTGACGGACGATACCATGACGACAACGGGAAGCCTGGAAGAAGGAAGCATGGAGATGTGCCGGTCAAGTGAAGGGAGAGGATCTGGAATGTCACACTATGGTTCCCCAAGTAAATTCCTGGCAGTGGAGGCTAGCGCAGTCCTGTCCACCCTGCACACCATTCCGGAGTTTGCCGAGACTATGGAGCTTATCGACTCGGTACGAGGATTGCTTTGTGGTGCATGCTTATACTATGACTGGGATGCTCAGAGGAAGTGTAAACTGTTTCCCAAACATATGCATTGCTTTGATGGGTCATATGTGAATATTTACAGCTACCTAGATACTCCCAATGTAGTCTAGGATTCTGTAGTCACTTTTTTGTTTTTGGAGACACACCACAAGTACATGGTGCACATTGTAATCATGATATACTAGTTGAGCATATTTAATATTAGTAGTTAGCTGCTCTTGAGTTGGTTGAGCATATTAATAGTCTTTTAGATGTGTCTTGCATTGCAGGACCCAGGAGCCTGGAGTGAGGTGGCTAGCTTTGACCTCTCCGATCATGGGGCATCACCTCCCAAACACCCCCACCGGCCATACCACCCCCCTGGCAGAGGTCTCGAGGGCATGGGATACCACCTGGACACCCTGTCTGTGTCCGACATGGGCAAGCACTGCCCCAGCCAGGGCAAACAGGTCCCCCAGGGCTCCCCAAACCGCGGCCGGTTTGGCACCCCGACGGCTTGCGTGAGGAAGAGGAGGAAGGGTAGGGGCGACCAGTCCCCTACCGGGCAGCACGTCTGTGGGAACCTGCCCAACCATGGTGCCAACTCACCCAGAGGTACCCCTGTGAAGGCCCTGCCCTTTTCACCATCACAGGTGAGCCTCACTTACAATCATGTGGACACCACAAAGCATAATCTATGTGCATGTATTGAAACCAGAAGGCCTTAGTTGTAGATTTATTAGAACCACAAAACCTAATTTATAAACATATGCTATGTTGAAATTACAAAGTCTTCAAAGTCTGTTCTACATGTGTGGAAATCCCAAAATGTTGATTGTAAACATATATTGAATAAGGGTGTCAAAATTCGAATCGAAATTACATCTCAATCTCGAACTTCGAACTTAAAAGTAGAATCGATGATGCAGCCACACCCCCAATGTCACGTCCAGCATGTATGCCAAGAGGCACAAACACACACGCACGTCCTGAACTGCAGCGTCAACACTCCTCTAATTTTAGGCTGCAGCCAGTTCAAATATACACATCAACCTACCGAAATCAAGGCCCCTCTTGCTACTTTGAAATCACCGGTTTGGAAGTATTCATTCATTCACGTCAATTAAAACTAACTTAGCCTACTCAACTTGTGAAAAGGTGATCTAGTTACAGTCCAAAGTTACTTTAAGGCTTAAAAAGCACATTGATAAGTACATATTCCATGAACTCTAACCTTGGGTCTCTTCGGAGTGTGCTGAAACAATCAAATTATCATTCTGTGTTGTTTCATTTCACTATGTTCACGTCTCTGTTTTAGCCTAATGTTAGTTCTGTTTACATTACAACCTTGCGGTTGGAACGGTTTCAAAATAAAAAAAGCGGTTTCAAAATAAAAGCCCCCGAAACAGAATAGGAAAAGGCCAAAAAGAGTAAATAACATATAAGGAATGCATTAATAGTAATATAAAAAAAAAGATCAAAAATCGAATTGAATCGTGACTTTAAAATCGAAAATGACATCGAATCGAGGATTTGGAGAATCGTGACACCCCTAATATTGAAATATCAAAGCATTAATAAATGTGTCTTCTATTATGAACATTGTTGAAATGACAACTTCAAATGTGAACAAATGTGAATGTGATATGTTGAAGTCCCAAACCTGACTTATACAGAACGTATTTACCAGTTTTTACCACCATAGACTATATTAGACTATATATTTGTTTTCTACCTTTCTAAAGTTGTATCTTGTCTTTCCCACTCAGTTCTTCAACATATCTGGGGGAGAGAACCTAGGCCTGGACAATCCTGCACTTACATCAACGCCAGTATGCGGTCAGAAGTGCTTCCTGAACACGCCCCAACAGAAAGAAACTACCCCGAAACACCAGAAGGAGAATGCTGGGTAAGCTTGTGTGTGTGTGTGTGTGTTTCTTGTGTGTGTGTGTGTGTGTGTGTTTGCTGTTTGCTTGTTCACTTGTGTGTGTTTGTGTGTGTGTGTGTGTTTTACACTGCTAGTAGTTAGTGTTGGTGCGGTACTTGACATTGTGATTGTGATTAGTTTCAGAACCCCTAAAGTGCGTAAATCTATCATGGGACACACACCGAAGACTCCCACTCCCTTCAAAAATGCCCTGGCTGCCCAGGAGAAGATGCACGGACCACTGAAGATGGTGGTATGTCCACTGATTTGTCCTTCTGTTACATGTACATATGTTTAGTCGAAGCCGCCTGTATATACGTTTTTATTAGCACATGTTCGTCCTTGGAGTCTAAGACCACCTTTTGTTGTCACCTGTTTGAAATGTATGTGTGTTTGTTTGTGGTCTCAGCCCCAGCCCTTGGCTTTCCTGGAAGAGGACATTCGTGAGGTGTTGAAGGAGGAGACTGGTGCAGACATCTTCACTCAATCAGAGATGCAGCAAGAGTACGGCGCCTGGAAACACGAGGTGCGTTCAACAGACGCCACATCAGTGAGGCCATATTGGTTTGGCAGGAGGCGTGTTTACAGGAAGTTGTTTTATTGTGTGTCTTGTCTATTTTAAACCTCAGCTGGAAGCTCCTGCTAGAAAGGTCCGGAAGTCTTTGGTGTTGGACTCCTGGGGGAAGGATTGCCTCAATGTCCAACTCTTTTCACAGGAGCAGATCAACCACAATGTCAATACTGTAAGTATCCATCTTCTCCATTCAGTGCTCTTTGCATTCTGTAAGATTCAGTAGATCGCAAACTATTAGGTGTCTTTAGACTTTTAAAAGTGTACTGCTTTGAACAATCTAATAAATATCTTATCCTCCAATACTGCAAAACTTTTGAGCCATATAGCTGTCCAGACAACTTTAAGTGATCTCAGCTTGTGCTACCATAATGATACAGATATGTTAGCATTACCCTCTTTAGAAGTGCTAGCTTCTGAAACAGAAGATCCATGTCCTCCTCACTTGGATAATGTAGCAGTTATAAGTTATCCACCTCTTTGTCTTATACACCATTAACACGCATTAACAAGCTGCTTGTTAACACTTACAACTGTTAACAAATACACTTGTAAGTAGCTTAAAAGGTTGCTTATTAACACTTACAAGCTGCATGTTAACAGTTAGTTAATGTTATTAAAGGATAACAGTTAACTAACTGTTAGTAATGAATTGTTAACTGCTTATTATGCACTGTTAAAACCTAATAAGCACATGTTATTCTAAAGCGTTACCGAATTGTATAAATCAGTCTTAAATAAAATGATAAAGGAGAATAATAAAAGATAAACTATTAAACTTGTGTCTCAGGGTGATGGCCTGCTGACGAGCTCCCTGCTGATGCCGCTGCATGCTAAGTGTCAGGAGGAGAGTGTAGGCTCCCCGTGCTCTATGGATGATGAGGCGTGCGTCCCGGTCTGTCCCATCAGCCCCCTGGGCAAGGAGCAGGCCACCCCCAAGAGCCCCTCGTACCAGGCTGCAGCACAGGTAACCACCTCCTGAATATAAAATGAAAGAGCAGGTTGCCTTAGAGTTTGGCATGGAACTGACCCTGATCTCTCTAAGAGAAGAGTGAACTGCTCTGCATCATGTTGTGGATTATTTTGTCATTCTGTTTGAGTCTGTGTCTTTTGTGATACCCACAGCTTAGCAGCGACTGGGAAGCAGTGGTTTATGGGAAGACGGAGGACCAGCTGATCATGACTGAGCAGGCCAGGCGCTACCTGAGTGCCTACCCCACCGGCTGCTCCTCCAGGGCCCTAGTGCTCTGAGATTGATGTCCGTCCTCTCCACACACACACACACACACACACACACACACACACACACACACACACACTACACTACACTCTCTCATGCACAAGCAGTCTTCCTCCTCTTCCTCCCAATTTGAAGGCTGTGCCAGCATGCAGACAATCTGGTGGGAGAGAAGAAGAACAGGTCTTCACATGTTCACCACTCTTTACGTGTGCAGAACACCTTACTAATTTGAGTATAACACACACCTCTCTTTAACAAGCCTGTCCATCTTGTACAACACTCGGCTTGTTATACTTTTTTTGTTTTGTGTTGTTTTTTAAGTTCATAAGGAGAAAAAAAAGCTGTTTTGCTAGCCAGAATACAATTTTGTACAAACAGGTAGTTCTAGACAAAACTAGTAAATACATTTGATTAATCCAATCGTTCCATAGATTATAGCAATAGGTTCTTTGCGGCAATGGCATGGACTGCTAATACGCGTGTTGTTCACTTTTAACGCTTTAATTATACACACAAATATCCTGCTTATTTACTTTAGAAATTACCAATTTCTTGAAAGAGTTGTGGGGTGTGAATTGTTAGGACTTGGAGAGCACCGTCAGCGTTGCACTACTGATTTGCTTCAGAGAGGAACTCAAACAGTGTTTAGAGAAGTAACTGGATAGCACTTGCGATGGGACTGGATCGGTTCAAACAATTATGAAAATGCTGCTTCTGCACCGCGTCCTGTTTTTAGGAGTCTCCCTTTGAGGCACTGAATGTATTGTATAGCATGAAACTGCAGAAGCAGCATGAAAAGCAAGGGTACCTTTTTGTTTGGTTGGTTGTTTTTTTTTGTGTTGTTTATTTTGTTCTTTGTTTTTTGTTTTAGATTGGACTTTATTGTTCCTTATTTGTACTGCTATTTTTTTTTTTATTTATGTTCAGAACAAAAAGTGCACGATCTAGACATCGTATAAAAAATTTAATGGAGCACCTGGATTATCCAGTTGCAAAATCCTAGTTACCTTTGCTGACAGTCAGACTCCTTTGTAGACTGACAGCTTAAACAAGCATGCTGCTCCAGGAAAATTAAACTAGAGATCATGTTTGGTACTCTTTGTAGTGCGAAGACAAAGTCAGGGCGATGTGTTGGAAAAAGTTTTTTTGTAGATGAGAATGATTTCTTGTTCTTAGGGCTGTAGGTTATATTTATTAAATGTTTACTAATTTATTTATTTTAAAGATAAATAAAAACATATCTTATTATATTTTCTTTATATCACAATTTTGAAAAGAATTGGCTATCCTCAACTACATTCTCTAAATTATAATAACACTGCCATCCATTCCATACTTTTTCTGTTTCTGATTGGACAAAAGGTTAGATAGTATCCTCTTGATAGGTTCTGTTCCTCTGGTTTTTCTGACTTTCTGTTCCTTAAAAGCCAGTCCACAAACACTCAACAGTCTATTAAAGTAGGCAAGTTGCACTTTTTTTTAAAGAAAAAAACATCGTTCATATGTAGTTTGTTGTGTTCCGTCCGTTCCTCCTGTTTTTATTCAAAAGTTTTTTTTATTTGTTTGTTTTGTTTAATTTTTGTCTGTTTGGTGTGATTTGATCGATGGTGCTGTTGGCTGAATGTGTCACAGCTTGACGATGATGGACACTGACATGGAAAGTGGCAGGACCCCGACTCTGTCATTGTTTGCTGAATACATTGAAGCGTGTATTTCTGCTAGTCTCCGTCAGTCCTACTGCTTTTGTGCTGCTTCCAACAAAAAGAATGGAAATGACTGCGCATTTTGACATAGCATCTGTGTAGAAGTGTTACGGGCAATAGGTTGTTAATGCATTACAGGCCATTGACACACCGTGTGGTGTGTGTTTTTTTTTTTTTGTTTGTTTGTTTGTTTTTTTTTTTTTAACAGGCTACCATCAGAAATGTCACTATTTTTTAATGAATGTTTTTAACTCTTTTTATGTTTTTTAAAATGTGAAAGAAAAAAAAATCCTAAAAGAGGTCTGGATTTGAACTGAAACCTAATTAATGAAGGAGTTAATGTTGAAAAAAAAGTAATCATCTGTTTTTAGATTCTAAATCTGTTCAGCATGTTCATTGAGTAGATGACAGCCCTGTGTTCTGGGATTGTAATAACCAGAACCAGGAGGAAGGATCACATTAATGTACTTCACTTAGTAGGTCACCATACACAATACTCAGTTTAGATCTTTTTGTTCCTCCTCATGCGTAGATATTCACTGTCTCATTGTTGACATCATATCGGAGAAGATGCAGAATACTAAATATGTATATTTTTGGTTTTGGTCAGTGTCTTCCTTCTTTTAAAAGAAATATGCGTGCATGTGTTTGTGTAAATTTGGTTCATTTTATGTGTTGTAGAATGCCTAACACTCAAATCCCTAATGGTAGGTTTTGAGGGAAGTAAGTACATGTAGCAGTTGTGATATACAGCAATACATTCATGTTCCGCATTATTGCTCACTCTTTATTCCTGCATTGCATTTTTATTTCTGATGCACACATATTCACAGCTGAAGGACTATAACCTGCCAATTTACAGTACCATAGGATTCCTGCCAATTTTCTGTTTTTAACCCATGTACACACAGTATGTGTTATAAAGAACAATAAACAGTGCTCTCTGCTCATCGAATCGCTGTGGCTTGGTGTTATTGTTTTTCTCGACTAACTCCAGGTTATACCATATGGTGCGAAATGGGTAATGGGTCTGGAAATGGGTCTGTTCGCAACATGTTTAATGCTTGTGGCACACTTAATTTATTATGTGCATCTTTGTAACAAAGAAAAAAACAATTTCCCTTAATCCTATGAATGACGGCCTCTTTTTAATTTTGGGGGGAATGAGTGGGGGTTGTAATATGCCCCTTGAGATTGACTCTCCCCATCTTCATGTCAAAAGCAAAGCCCTGTCGTATTAATCTGCCTCTTCCACATCTTAAGCCTCTGTGCTCTGAGGGGCCTCCTGCTTCTTGACTCCCTGTCGTCTTTTGGCGTTTCCCCCAGAAAAGCGAGCTGTTCCAGAAGTTCTTCAGCTTGCGCTCAGCTGCAGCAGGTGTCTGTGACGGCAGTGCTCAGTGCTGGGGATGAGAGAGGATCGGTGCCTAAAAACCCTCCATCTCTCTGTCCATATTTTGGACTGTGGGAAAGGGGGGGAAGGGGGTTGCAATGGTGATGAGCAGCTGAGTTTGACCACAACCCTCTGCCCCCATCCATATTTTGGGGTGTGCGTGTGTGTGTGTGTGTGGGAGGGGTTGCCCTATTGCCATCTCAGCCCAGGGTCCAGGGCCAGGCGTGCCCTCCCTCCCCGAACACGAGGCCTCTCCGCAGGTCAGCTGCTGCGACTAAAGAGGCCCACTCACCCATGAAATAATGCCTTTTGGCTCCATTGTTCCCTGAGTCTGTTGGTTTTTACAGGCCCATTCACTCAATTGCCCTCCAATGAAGGGGGCGCAAGGCTCTTCTGACAGGCCTTCTGCTCGCTGAGGGCCACTACAAGCGCTCTGCCCATGGGCCTTATATCACTTACTGTTCCCCTCGTGTACAAGAGAGGAAGCGGGAGAGGGGGGTCCTGGAGCCAATCCTACTCATGGCACTGTTTCAAGAAATGTCAAAGGCCCTATGGTCTCTTAATTGGTCATTAATTACTGTTGCTCATGCTGTATGCAGCTGCAACCTTGCTGACTCAACTCGCACTCAAACACCTGCTGCTGCTGAGACACAGTGGGCGTTTGTCATCTGTTTGTTGTGCTTAATTAAAATGCCAAAGGACTTCAACATTTTCATTTACAGTTTTTCTCAGTCACTTTGGTGCTTTTCTAAGATCAGAATGAAAATTCGTATAACTATTAGTTCAACCTCCACAACATTTAGTCATTTGTGCACATCATAGTAGCAATTTCTTCTTCCTCTGAACAAATTGCAAATGCTTTTGAACATGTATCAGTTGCTTTGTCATGTCAGTCAAAATTAACTATACTAATGGATGCTTAATAGTCGTTCCCAATAAAACTAATAGTCTTCATTTCATTGCTTGAGTCATTACATACAAAATTGGTGAACTAGTTATCAAATTCTGTGACAATGCTGTAGAATTGCAAAGAGCATATACAGTAAAAATGTGAAACGTACATATTCAGTGTCTTGTACTCACTTACTCCCCTAACTACAGCAATTTGTAACTTTACTGTAGTTTTCAAATGGCTGTACAAGTACTGTATAGTGCTGTCTTGAGAATTTTCAGGTAGTGTCACCGAGTTCTGACCTTTTTTTGCATTGGAAAACACTGAGAGAATAAACTGTCATAATGAAAACATGACAAAGCCATTTGACTATCTTGTTCATAAACGATGGTGTCAAGACTTCTCATTTTGATGACACTGGCAGTTTCATTGACATAAATACTTACTTTTGAGGAATGGACTATCCATTTTGAGCAAGT